>NW_026712259.1:0-124571 GCF_030504385.1 Musca domestica
GTGGTCACAATGTGATTGTTAACTTGCACGTTTTCGGTCCCACTTTTGAAAAAGCATCGAAAATACTTCTATACCACTTATTTTGATAAACCAAACCCATCTGGAAATCTCACACTGGCCAGAGTTACATTTCATGTAGCAACCGTAAGGAAATGGTTTAAGGATGGCCTTTGTTGTATCCATTTTTGAAAGAGCATCCAAAATATTTCTAAACCACTTATTTTGATATACCAAACCCATCTGGAAATGCCCAAGTGGCCAGACTTAAATATCATATAGTCACTGTAAAAAAGGTCAAATTGCAGCTTTGTGGTGTCGAATCTTGGAAAGAAAGAATATACCTCTAGACCATTTATATTTCATGCGTTTACTCAAAGGAGAAATGGGTTTTTGCACGCTGTGGGAAAATGGCAGGGATGCACTTTTGTTGTGCTCAGTGTTGCAAAGAGCTTCGAAAATACTTCCAGGCCACTTATTTGCTAAAACAATCCATATAGAAAACCTACATTGCCTGACCTTTATTTAATATGCTCAATGCAAGGAAATGGTACAGAATGGCCATTATTGCGTTCATTTTTGGAAAGATTATTGAAAATACTTCTAGACCACTTATTTTATTAACCAAATCCATCTAAAAACCCCACTGTGGCCAGATTTATAATTTATATGTTCACTCACGGAGAAATGTGTTTGGGCTCGCTGTGGAAAATGGTCAGGGATGCACTCTTGTTGTGCCCAGTGTTGCAGAGAGCTTCGCAAATACTTCCAGAAACTTTTTTCGCTAAACGAAATCCATTTAGAAAATCTACAATGGCCAGACTTTTTTTTCATTTGCTTATTGTAAGGAAATGGTACAGGACGGACCTTTGTTGTGTTAATCTTTGGAAAGAGTATTGAAAATACTTCTAGACCACTTATTTTAATAAACCTAACCCATCTAAAAATCCCACACTGTAAGGAAAGTGGTTAAGAATACGGCTTCTTTGTGTCCATTTTTGAGGGTGCACCTTCGTGGTTTCGATTCTTGTCAAGAAATGGTCAAGGATGCACCTTTGTTTTTCCATTTTGAAAGAGCATCGAAAATACTTCTACAACACTTATTTTGATAATCGAAACCCATCTGAAAACCCACATTGGTGAGACTTCTATTTCATATGATCATTGTAAGAATGCACCTTAGCGGTGTCCATTATAGGAAAGAGCATCGAATGCATTTCTAGACGACTAATTTTGATATATCAAACCTATCAAGGGTGTACCTTTGTGATGTCGATTCTTGGCAAGAAATTGTTAAGGATGCACCTTTGTTTTTTTCCATTTTTGAAAGAGCATCGAAAATACTTCTACAACACTTATTTTGATAATCGAAACCCATCTGAAAACCCACCCAAACCCACATTGGCGAGACTTCTATTTCATATGATCATTGTAAGAATGCACCTTTGCGGTGTCCATTAATGGAAAGAGCATCGAATATACTTCTAGACCACTTATTTTGATAAAACTAACCCATCTGCAAATCCCACAGTAGCCAGCCTTACGTTTCATATTGTCACTATAAGAAGAAATTGGTTTGGACCCTCTGGATGGAAATGGTCACCATTATTCCTTTAGGGTGTCCATTACAGGAAAGAGCATCGCAAATACTACCAGACCACTATTTTGATACATCAAACCCATCTGGAAATCCCACATTGACCAGAGTTATATTTCGAACTTTTTTGTATAATCTGGTTGAGTTAATTCCACTGTATTTTGTAAAGAGTTTTTTAATTTTTCAAAAGCTTTTTTTCCTTTTCATCTAATTCAATAAATACTTTACTTGATGCTCTTTTTGATATTTTTCCTTTACCAGTTAAATTCTTCGTTAATGGTTTTGCTACTTTCGCATAGTTTTTTATAAATTTTCTATAGTATCCTGTTATTCCTAAAAATCCCCTTAACTGTCTTATCGTTTTGGCATAGGATATCTTTTATGGTTTCGATCTTCTTTGGATCAGTTTTTATTATTCCTTCTGCCACAACATAACCTAGAAATTCCACTTCTTTTTTATGAAATTTGGATTTCTCTAGTGAAATCTTCATATTCGCTTCCTTGAGCGTTCGTCTTATAGTTTTCAAATGTTTTGTATGTTCGTCTATGTCCTTTGAAATATAATAATGTCATCTATATAGACATGACAAAATTTCCCTATGTAATCCCTCAGTATATTGTCCATTGCCCTTTGGAATATGCTTGGTGCATTTTTTAAACCGAATGGCATTCTCACGTATTCGTACTTGCCATTATTTACCGAAAAGGCTGTTTTTTCAATATCTCCAGGTTTCATTAAAATTTGATGAAAACCTGATTCTAAATCAATAGTACTAAAGTATTTTGATTGTCCTAGGTTTGCTAATATTATATTCGTTTCGGGAATTGGATATTTATCTGGTATCGTAACATCATTTAACTTTTTATAATCAATGACCATCCTTTGTTTTGGAGTTCCATCTTCATTTAGTCCTTTCTTAGGGACTACCCATATAGGTGAATTGTAAGGACTCTTGCTTGGCCTAATTATTCCTTCGTTTAACATTCTATTTATTTCTTCGTTTATAAATTTTGCTGCTGAAAATGGGTATGGATATTGTCTACTCCATATCGCACGGTCTGTGTTTTTTCTAATTTCAGCTTTAATGTCTGTTCTAAAATGGGATTTTCATGTCTACGTTTGAATGTAGAGTCTCTATATCCTTTTTAATTTCTTCGCTTAATTTTTCTTCTAAATTTGCTCTCATATTACAATTATGAAGCCATTCTTCTACGTTATTTAAATATTTTCTGTTTGAGTTTGCCTATCTACTTTTCCGTTTGTAATATTCCCTTTTTCTTTTAATTCTTTTGCAGAAGTTACAATTTTTTCAATCCCTTTTTCGTGTCGTAGTTCTCCTTTTTCTACATCAATCTCTGCTCTGATGTTTCTAAGAAAATTGTATCCTATTAACAGATCTTCTTCTAATGTATCTATCTCATAGAATCTTGTCTTTACTCCTAACAATGTTATGTCATGATAATGTTTGATTAATTTAGTTCCACTTATTGTTTTAACTTTTTTGAATATAGGTAATATCTTTTTATTTTCATAGATTCCTTGTCTTATATAGCAACTTGTTGCTCCCGTATCTAATAATATCGTATATTTTTTTCCTGTCTTTAAGTCTGTCTTTTTATATAGGGCAGACCATCATTTACCCTAAAAATGGTGTTCATTAATGCTATTGATTTTTTCTGTAAAGATTTTATCATCGCTTTCAGTTAGATGATTTGATCTAAGCGTTTTTGCCTGAGGCGGTAAAAATGTATGGTTAGAACCATTATGTGGTCTCTTAATCGCTTGTTGATTATTATTATTGTTGTTATAATTATTATTATAATTCGCATTATTATTGTGGTTGAAATTATTTGGTTGATGATAGTTATTTCTATACATGGGTTGTTTAAATTGTCGATCATTGTTATAATTATTCATGTTATAATTTGTATTGTAGCGATATTGTATGCTTGTGTCTACTTTCATTGGTTCTGGTTTGGGCTGTGGTTTTACTTGTTGTGCTACTGGGTAGCGCATTCTTATATCAGTCCTGTATTTATTTTTATTTGTCACCATATTATTTCGTGTATGTCTATCATAATTATAGGCAATTTGGGCACGTTGATAGTTTGATTCAATTTCTTGTGCTTTCGCTAAAGCATTAGGTAAATCTATTGGTTGCATTGAAGCTATTATATTATTGTATGGTGAGTTCAAACCTGATACAAATACTTTGAGTGCTGTCTGACGATGGAAGTCATTGCATTCTTTGGTTATTGGTTTATCATTGCCATAGGTCATTATAGTCTTATTTATCAAAAGTGTCAACTTTTCGTTTACCTTATTATAGTATTCCATGGTGGTTAAGTTGCCTTGGCGCAACATATTTAATTCTGTCTCTAGTATATGTCTTGGTCGTTTGTCCGAAAATGCGCAATCTAATCGGGCTATAATTGCGTCAAAATTTAATGGTGTGTTGTGACTATTTAAAACTACATCTGCCTCCCCAACGCATTTCATTCGAATTTTATTTAATGAGTAGATGTAAGGTCTACTTCCTTTTTTGTGCAATTTAATAACATTGTGAACCGCCTCTCGCCACGATACATAACCTGATTGACTACTTAATTCTGGTAGTGCATTTGCCAAAGATGAGTCCGATCTATCTTCGATAGAGTCATCTAACTCTTCGTCTACATAATCTATGTACCTGTTTTCCCCCGTGAAAGTCTCAATTTTTTTTTGTCAGATTTTTTACTTGTTCTACTAACTGTTTCGTTTGTTCTCCTATCAACATTTGTATGTCACTAATGCTTAACGCGACTGTAACTCATTTGGACCTGGCATTTTTGCGATTTTTAGAAATAAATATATAACTTAAATAAAATCTATATAACTTAAATTCTTACTGCTGATCCTCTGGAAT
This sequence comes from Musca domestica, assembly GCF_030504385.1. Taxonomy (NCBI): domain Eukaryota; kingdom Metazoa; phylum Arthropoda; class Insecta; order Diptera; family Muscidae; genus Musca; species Musca domestica. Next base: position 4,501 of record NW_026712259.1, read on the forward strand.
CGATGATTTTCCTAGACTCCTTCCTTGTGATAGCTTGCAGTTTCTTAAAGTTGTTTGTTTGGTTGGTTGCAAATTTGGTAAAGCTGTATCCTTTGTAGTAGCTTGTTAGAGTTTCTTAAAGATGCTTGGTTGCAGTTTGGTAAAGTTGTATTTACGTTTCTTTTTTGTTTTTTGATGTCTTTAATTTCGGCGTTTTGGCGAAATTTGTTGATATTTGATTGGCACTTCACACCTTAATTACGTGGTGTGTTCAATAATTGGAATTAGCACGTTTTTTCCTTTTTTGTTTTTAATTACTTTCAATTTCGGCGTTTTTGAGAAATTTTGTTGATATTTGCTTGGTTGTTGAACACTTTTATTATGTGGTGTGTTCAATAATTGGAATTAACATTTTAATACCAATCAACAACAACAATAGAACATTTGTTAATAATGACACAACGATTTCATAAAATAATTTTTAAACTTTAAATATATGTTTGCTTGTCACTTTTCTACGCCTGGTCAGCAGGTATTTTTCGTTGTTGTATATATAAATTCTGTTTGCTTTTCACAATTTCTATGCCTGTTCAGCAAACGTTTTTCGTTGTTGTATATATAAATTTCTGTTTGCTTTTCACAATTTTACTGTGAATATTTCATTAAAATTACTTTAATTGTTCTTCTTTTTGACATAAAAGAAAATGCTGTTTCTTTTGCTTTTCACAATTTCACTGTGAATATTTCAATAAAATCACTTTAATTGTTCTTCTATTCCACCTTTATAACGAGGATAAATATCCTGGGTTGAGTTGCACTTGAACGGAATGTCCTTTAAAATTTTAAGCGGCCTCCCTAATTGGGCGCCAATTAACGTCTTACGTATTGAGTATGTTAAAAAAAATATTTTTTATTTTTTCCTTATTTATTAATAATAAAAAACACTTTGATTTTTTTTAACAATATTACTCTTAATATTAACGTTTTAATAATTATATTGTTGTGAGCTTCTAGGCCGATTTTTATAAGGACTAAAAAAGCGATCCGTTCCCGAACTGATGTGTTCAAAGTTTCTGTGCAAACTGATTTTTAAAAAATGAATAATTGACAAGGAAAACTGAAATGTTTAGGGTGTGGTCACAATGTGGATTGTTAACTTGCACGTTTCGGTGTCCACTTTTGAAAAAGCATCGAAAATACTTCTATACCACTTATTTTGATAAACCAAACCCATCTGGAAATCTCACACTGGCCAGAGTTACATTTCATGTAGCAACCGTAAGGAAATGGTTAAGGATGGGCCTTTGTTGTATCCATTTTTGAAAGAGCATCCAAAATATTTCTAAACCACTTATTTTGATATACCAAACCCATCTGGAAATGCCCAAGTGGCCAGACTTAAATATCATATAGTCACTGTAAAAAAGGTCAAATTGCAGCTTTGTGGTGTCGAATCTTGGAAAGAAAGAATATACCTCTAGACCATTTATATTTCATGCGTTTACTCAAAGGAGAAATGGGTTTTTGCACGCTGTGGGAAAATGGTCAGGGATGCACTTTTGTTGTGCCCAGTGTTGCAAAGAGCTTCGAAAATACTTCCAGGCCACTTATTTGCTAAAACAAATCCATATAGAAAACCTACAATTGCCTGACCTTTATTTAATATGCTCAATGCAAGGAAATGGTACAGAATGGACCATTATTGCGTTCATTTTTGGAAAGATTATTGAAAATACTTCTAGACCACTTATTTTATTAAACCAAATCCATCTAAAAACCCCACTGTGGCCAGATTTATAATTTATATGTTCACTCAACGGAGAAATGTGTTTGGGCTCGCTGTGGGAAAATGGTCAGGGATGCACTCTTGTTGTGCCCAGTGTTGCAGAGAGCTTCGCAAATACTTCCAGAAAACTTTTTTCGCTAAACGAAATCCATTTAGAAAATCTACAATGGCCAGACTTTTTTTTCATTTGCTTATTGTAAGGAAATGGTACAGGACGGACCTTTGTTGTGTTAATCTTTGGAAAGAGTATTGAAAATACTTCTAGACCACTTATTTTAATAAACCTAACCCATCTAAAAATCCCACACTGTAAGGAAGTGGTTAAGAATACGGCTTCTTTGTGTCCATTTTTGAGGGTGCACCTTCGTGGTTTCGATTCTTGTCAAGAAATGGTCAAGGATGCACCTTTGTTTTTTCCATTTTTGAAAGAGCATCGAAAATACTTCTACAACACTTATTTTGATAATCGAAACCCATCTGAAAACCCACATTGGTGAGACTTCTATTTCATATGATCATTGTAAGAATGCACCTTAGCGGTGTCCATTATAGGAAAGAGCATCGAATGCATTTCTAGACGACTAATTTTGATATATCAAACCTATCAAGGGTGTACCTTTGTGATGTCGATTCTTGGCAAGAAATTGTTAAGGATGCACCTTTGTTTTTTCCATTTTTGAAAGAGCATCGAAAATACTTCTACAACACTTATTTTGATAATCGAAACCCATCTGAAAACCCACCCAAACCCACATTGGCGAGACTTCTATTTCATATGATCATTGTAAGAATGCACCTTTGCGGTGTCCATTAATGGAAAGAGCATCGAATATACTTCTAGACCACTTATTTTGATAAAACTAACCCATCTGCAAATCCCACAGTAGCCAGCCTTACGTTTCATATTGTCACTATAAGAAGAAATTGGTTTGGACCCTCTGGATGGAAATGGTCACCATTATTCGTTTAGGAAATACTACCAGACCACTATTTTGATACATCAAACCCATCTGGAAATCCCACATTGACCAGAGTTATATTTCGAACTTTTTTGTATAATCTGGTTGAGTTAATTCCACTGTATTTTGTAAAGAGTTTTTTAATTTTTCAAAAGCTTTTTTTCCTTTTTCATCTAATTCAATAAATACTTTACTTGATGCTCTTTTTGATATTTTTCCTTTACCAGTTAAATTCTTCGTTAATGGTTTTGCTACTTTCGCATAGTTTTTTATAAATTTTCTATAGTATCCTGTTATTCCTAAAAATCCCCTTAACTGTCTTATCGTTTTTGGCATAGGATATTCTTTTATGGTTTCGATCTTCTTTGGATCAGTTTTTATTATTCCTTCTGCCACAACATAACCTAGAAATTCCACTTCTTTTTTATGAAATTTGGATTTCTCTAGTGAAATCTTCATATTCGCTTCCTTGAGCGTTCGTATTATAGTTTTCAAATGTTTTGTATGTTCGTCTATGTCCTTTGAAAATATAATAATGTCATCTATATAGACATGACAAAATTTCCCTATGTAATCCCTCAGTATATTGTCCATTGCCCTTTGGAATATGCTTGGTGCATTTTTTAAACCGAATGGCATTCTCACGTATTCGTACTTGCCATTATTTACCGAAAAGGCTGTTTTTTCAATATCTCCAGGTTTCATTAAAATTTGATGAAAACCTGATTCTAAATCAATAGTACTAAAGTATTTTGATTGTCCTAGGTTTGCTAATATTATATTCGTTTCGGGAATTGGATATTTATCTGGTATCGTAACATCATTTAACTTTTTATAATCAATGACCATCCTTTGTTTTGGAGTTCCATCTTCATTTAGTCCTTTCTTAGGGACTACCCATATAGGTGAATTGTAAGGACTCTTGCTTGGCCTAATTATTCCTTCGTTTAACATTCTATTTATTTCTTCGTTTATAAATTTTGCTGCTGAAAATGGGTATGGATATTGTCTACTCCATATCGCACGGTCTGTGTTTTTTCTAATTTCAGCTTTAATGTCTGTTCTAAATGGGATTTTCATGTCTACGTTTGAATGTAGAGTCTCTATATCCTTTTTAATTTCTTCGCTTAATTTTTCTTCTAAATTTGCTCTCATATTACAATTATGAAGCCATTCTTCTACGTTATTTAAATTATTTTCTGTTTGAGTTTGCCTATCTACTTTTCCGTTTGTAATATTCCCTTTTTCTTTTAATTCTTTTGCAGAAGTTACAATTTTTTCAATCCCTTTTTCGTGTCGTAGTTCTCCTTTTTCTACATCAATCTCTGCTCTGATGTTTCTAAGAAAATTGTATCCTATTAACAGATCTTCTTCTAATGTATCTATCTCATAGAATCTTGTCTTTACTCCTAACAATGTTATGTCATGATAATGTTTGATTAATTTAGTTCCACTTATTGTTTTAACTTTTTTGAATATAGGTAATATCTTTTTATTTTCATAGATTCCTTGTCTTATATAGCAACTTGTTGCTCCCGTATCTAATAATATCGTATATTTTTTTCCTGTCTTTAAGTCTGTCTTTTTTATATAGGGCAGACCATCATTTACCTTAAAAATAGGTGTTCATTAATGCTATTGATTTTTTCTGTAAAGATTTTATCATCGCTTTCAGTTAGATGATTTGATCTAAGCGTTTTTGCCTGAGGCGGTAAAAATGCATGGTTAGAACCATTATGTGGTCTCTTAATCGCTTGTTGATTATTATATTGTTGTTATAATTATTATTATAATTCGCATTATTATTGTGGTTGAAATTATTTGGTTGATGATAGTTATTTCTATACATGGGTTGTTTAAATTGTCGATCATTGTTATAATTATTCATGTTATAATTTGTATTGTAGCGATATTGTATGCTTGTGTCTACTTCCATTGGTTCTGGTTTGGGCTGTGGTTTTACTTGTTGTGCTACTGGGTAGCGCATTCTTATATCAGTCCTGTATTTATTTTTATTTGTCACCATATTATTTCGTGTATATCTATCATAATTATAGGCAATTTGGGCACGTTGATAGTTTGATTCAATTTCTTGTGCTTTCGCTAAAGCATTAGGTAAATCTATTGGTTGCATTGAAGCTATTATATTATTGTATGGTGAGTTCAAACCTGATACAAATACTTTGAGTGCTGTCTGACGATGGAAGTCATTGCATTCTTTGGTTATTGGTTTATCATTGCCATAGGTCATTATAGTCTTATTATCAAAAGTGTCAACTTTTCGTTTACCTTATTATAGTATTCCATGGTGGTTAAGTTGCCTTGGCGCAACATATTTAATTCTGTCTCTAGTATATGTCTTGGTCGTTTGTCCGAAAATGCGCAATCTAATCGGGCTATAATTGCGTCAAAATTTAATGGTGTGTTGTGACTATTTAAAACTACATCTGCCTCCCCAACGCATTTCATTCGAATTTTATTTAATGAGTAGATGTAAGGTCTACTTCCTTTTTTGTGCAATTTAATAACATTGTGAACCGCCTGTCGCCACGATACATACCTGATTGACTACTTAATTCTGGTAGTGCATTTGCCAAAGATGAGTCCGATCTATCTTCGATAGAGTCATCTAACTCTTCGTCTACATAATCTATATACCTCGTTTTCCCCCGTGAAATTCTCAATTTTTTTTTGTCAGATTTTTTACTTGTTCTACTAACTGTTTCGTTTGTTCTCCTATCAACATTTGTATGTCACTAATGCTTAACGCGACTGTAAACTCATTTGGACCTGGCATTTTTGCGATTTTTTAGAAATAAATATATAACTTAAATAAAATCTATATAACTTAAATTCTTACTGCTGATCCTCTGGAATCGATGATTTTCCTTAGACTCCTTCCTTGTGATAGCTTGCAGTTTCTTAAAGTTGTTTGTTTGGTTGGTTGCAAATTTGGTAAAGCTGTATCCTTTGTAGTAGCTTGTTAGAGTTTCTTAAAGATGCTTGGTTGCAGTTTGGTAAAGTTGTATTTACGTTTCTTTTTGTTTTTTGATGTCTTTTAATTTCGGCGTTTTGGCGAAATTTTGTTGATATTTGATTGGCACTTCACACCTTAATTACGTGGTGTGTTCAATAATTGGAATTAGCACGTTTTTTCCTTTTTTGTTTTTGAATTACTTTCAATTTCGGCGTTTTTGCGAAATTTTGTTGATATTTGCTTGGTTGTTGAACACTTTTATTATGTGGTGTGTTCAATAATTGGAATTAACATTTTAATACCAATCAACAACAACAATAGAACATTTTTTAATAATGACACAACGATTTCATAAAATAATTTTTAAACTTTAAATATATGTTTGCTTGTCACTTTTCTACGCCTGGTCAGCAGTATTTTTCGTTGTTGTATATATAAATTCTGTTTGCTTTTCACAATTTCTATGCCTGTTCAGCAAACGTTTTTCGTTGTTGTATATATAAATTTCTGTTTGCTTTTCACAATTTTACTGTGAATATTTCATTAAAATTACTTTAATTGTTCTTCTTTTTGACGTAAAAGAAAATCCTGTTTCTTTTGCTTTTCACAATTTCACTGTGAATATTTCAAAAAATCACTTTAATTGTTCTTCTATTCCACCTTTATAACGAGGATAAATATCCTGGGTTGAGTTGCACTTGAACGGAATGTCCTTTAAAATTTTAAGCGGCCTCCCTAATTGGGCGCCAATTAACGTCTTACGTATTGAGTATGTTAAAAAAAATATTTTTTATTTTTTCCTTATTTATTAATAATAAAAAACACTTTGATTTTTTTAACAATATTACTCTTAATATTAACGTTTTAATAATTATATTGTTGTGAGCTTCTAGGCCGATTTTTATAAGGACTAAAAAGCGATCCGTTCCCGAACTGATGTGTTCAAAGTTTCTGTGCAAACTGATTTTTAAAAAATGAATAATTGACAAGGAAAACTGATGACTTCTTATTTCTTTACTTATTCAAATAAAAACAAAATCATTCGATGGCTTCCAATTTCTTGAATTATTTAGAATAAGAACAAAATCAATCTATGGCTTCGAATTACTTTAGTTATTAAAACAAATATTTTAGGTTGCCATCATCAGGCGATAATTTAAAGTTTCTGATTACAAGGCAGGTTTTGGGTGCGGTCACCAAGTGATTGGTTAACAATGATCAGGCGATAATTTATAGTTTTAAATTACAAGAAATGTTTAGGGTGTGGTCACAATGTGGATTGTTAACTTGCACGTTTCGGTGTCCACTTTTGAAAAAGCATCGAAAATACTTCTATACCACTTATTTTGATAAACCAAACCCATCTGGAAATCTCACACTGGCCAGAGTTACATTTCATGTAGCAACCGTAAGGAAATGGTTAAGGATGGGCCTTTGTTGTACCCATTTTTGAAAGAGCATCCAAAATATTTCTAAACCACTTATTTTGATATACCAAACCCATCTGGAAATGCCCAAGTGGCCAGACTTAAATATCATATAGTCACTGTAAAAAAGGTCAAATTGCAGCTTTGTGGTGTCGAATCTTGGAAAGAAAGAATATACTTCTAGACCATTTATATTTCATGTGTTCACTCAAAGGAGAAATGGGTTTTTGCACGCTGTGGGAAAATGGTCAGGGATGCACTTTTGTTGTGCCCAGTGTTGCAAAGAGCTTCGAAAATACTTCCAGGCCACTTATTTGCTAAAACAAATCCATATAGAAAACCTACAATTGCCTGACCTTTATTAATATGCTCAATGCAAGGAAATGGTACAGAATGGACCATTATTGCGTTCATTTTTGGAAAGATTATTGAAAATACTTCTAGACCACTTATTTTATTAAACCAAATCCATCTAAAAACCCCACTGTGGCCAGATTTATAATTTATATGTTCACTCAACGGAGAAATGTGTTTGAGCTCGCTGTGGGAAAATGGTCAGGGATGCACTTTTGTTGTGCCCAGGGTTGCAGAGAGCTTCGCAAATACTTCCAGACAACTTTTTTCGCTAAACGAAATACATATAGAAAATCTACAATGGCCAGACTCTTTTTCATTTGCTTATTGTAAGGAAAATGGTACAGGACGGAACTTTGTTGTGTTAATCTTTGGAAAGAGTATTGAAAATACTTCTAGACCACTTATTTTAATAAACCTAACCCATCTAAAATCCCACACTGTAAGAAAGTGGTTAAGAATACGGCTTCTTTGTGTCCATTTTTGAGGGTGCACCTTCGTGGTTTCGATTCTTGGCAAGAAATTGTTAAGAATGCACCTTTGTTTTTTCCATTTTGAAAGAGCATCGAAAATACTTCTACAACACTTATTTTGATAAACGAAACCCATCTGAAAACCCACCCAAACCCACATTGGCGAGACTTCTATTTCATATGATCATTGTAAGAATGCACCTTTGCGGTGTCCATTAATGGAAAGAGCATCGAATATACTTCTAGACCACTTATTTTGATAAAACTAACCCATCTGCAAATCCCACAGTAGCCAGCCTTACGTTTCATATTGTCACTATAAGAAGAAATTGGTTTGGACCCTCTGGATGGAAATGGTCACCATTATTCGTTTAGGAAATACTACCAGACCACTATTTTGATACATCAACCCATCTGGAAATCCCACATTGACCAGAGTTATATTTCGAACTTTTTTGTATAATCTGGTTGAGTTAATTCCACTGTATTTTGTAAAGAGTTTTTTAATTTTCAAAAGCTTTTTTTCCTTTTTCATCTAATTCAATAAATACTTTACTTGATGCTCTTTTGATATTTTTCCTTTACCAGTTAAATTCTTCGTTAATGGTTTTGCTACTTTCGCATAGTTTTTATAAATTTTCTATAGTATCCTGTTATTCCTAAAAATCCCCTTAACTGTCTTATCGTTTTTGGCATAGGATATTCTTTATGGTTTCGATCTTCTTTGGATTCAGTTTTTATTATTCCTTCTGCCACAACATAACCTAGAAATTCCACTTCTTTTTTATGAAATTTGGATTTCTCTAGTGAAATCTTCATATTCGCTTCCTTGAGCGTTCGTATTATAGTTTTCAAATGTTTTGTATGTTCGTCTATGTCCTTTGAAAATATAATAATGTCATCTATATAGACATGACAAAATTTCCCTATGTAATCCCTCAGTATATTGTCCATTGCCCTTTGGAATATGCTTGGTGCATTTTTTAAACCGAATGACATTCTCACGTATTCGTACTTGCCATTATTTACCGAAAAGGGTGTTTTTTCAATATCTCCAGGTTTCATTAAAATTTGATGAAAACCTGATTCTAAATCAATAGTACTAAAGTATTTTGATTGTCCTAGGTTTGCTAATATTATATTCGTTTCGGGAATTGGATATTTATCTGGTATCGTAACATCATTTAACTTTTTATAATCAATGTTTTGGAGTTCCATCTTCATTTAGTCCTTTCTTAGGGACTACCCATATAGGTGAATTGTAAGAACTCTTGCTTGGCCTAATTATTCCTTCGTTTAACATTCTAGTTATTTCTTCGTTTATAAATTTTGCTGCTGAACGGTCTGTGTTTGTTCTAATTTCTGCTTTAATGTCTGTTCTAAATGGGATTTTCATGTCTACGTTTATTTCTTTTATTTCTTTCCTTTTTTATTTCTTCGCTTAATTTTTCTTCTAAATTTGCTCTCATATTACAATTATGAAGCCATTCTTCTACGTTATTTAAATTATTTTCTGTTTGAGTTTGCCTATCTACTTTTCCGCTTGTAATATTCCCTTTTTCTTTTAATTCTTTTGCAGAAGTTACAATTTTTTCAATCCCTTTTTCGTGTCGTAGTTCTCCTTTTTCTACATCAATCTCTGCTCTGATGTTTCTAAGAAAATTGTATCCTATTAACAGATCTTCTTCTAATGTATCTATCTCATAGAATCTTGTCTTTACTCCTAACAATGTTATGTCATGATAATGTTTGATTAATTTAGTTCCACTTATTGTTTTAACTTTTTTGAAAATAGGTAATATCTTTTTATTTTCATAGATTCCTTGTCTTATATAGCAACTTGTTGCTCCCGTATCTAATAATATCGTATATTTTTTTCCTGTCTTTAAGTCTGTCTTTTTATATAGGGCAGATCATCATTTACCCTAAAAAATGGTGTTCATTAATGTTATTGATTTTTTCTGTAAAGATTTTATTATCGCTTTCAGTTAGATGATTTGCTCTAAGCGTTTTTGCCTGAGGCGGTAAAAATGCATGGTTAGAACCATTATGTGGTCTCTTAATCGCTTGTTGATTATTATTATTGTTGTTATAATTATTATTATAATTCGCATTATTATTGTGGTTGAAATTATTTGGTTGATGATAGTTATTTCTATACATGGGTTGTTTAAATTGTCGATCATTGTTATAATTATTCATGTTATAATTTGTATTGTAGCGATATTGTATGCTTGTGTCTACTTCCATTGGTTCTGGTTTGGGCTGTGGTTTTACTTGTTGTGCTACTGGGTAGCGCATTCTTATATCAGTCCTGTATTTATTTTTATTTGTCACCATATTATTTCGTGTATGTCTATCATAATTATAGGCAATTTGGGCACGTTGATAGTTTGATTCAATTTCTTGTGCTTTCGTTAAAGCATTAGGTAAATCTATTGGTTGCATTGAAGCTATTATATTATTGTACGGTGAGTTCAAACCTGATACAAATACTTTGAGTGCTGTCTGACGATGGAAGTCATTGCATTCTTTGGTTATTGGTTTATCATTGCCATAGGTCATTATAGTCTTATTTATCAAAAGTGTCAACTTTTCGTTTACCTTATTATAGTATTCCATGGTGGTTAAGTTGCCTTGGCGCAACATATTTAATTCTGTCTCTAGTATATGTCTTGGTCGTTTGTCCGAAAATGCGCAATCTAATCGGGCTATAATTGCGTCAAAATTTAATGGTGTGTTGTGACTATTTAAAACTACATCTGCCTCCCCAACGCATTTCATTCGAATTTTATTTAATGAGTAGATGTAAGGTCTACTTCCTCTTTTGTGCAATTTAATAACATTGTGAACCGCCTGTCGCCACGATACATATCCTGATTGACTACTTAATTCTGGTAGTGCATTTGCCAAAGATGAGTCCGATCTATCTTCGATAGAGTCATCTAACTCTTCGTCTACATAATCTATATACCTGTTTTCCCCCGTGAAAGTCTCAATTTTTTTTGTCAGATTTTTTACTTGTTCTATTAACTGTTTCGTTTGCTCTTCTATCAACATTTGTACGTCACTAATGCTTAACGCGACTGTAAACTCATTTGGACCTGGCATTTTTGCGATTTTTTAGAAATAAATATATAACTTAAATAAAATCTATATAACTTAAATTCTTACTGCTGATCCTCTGGAATCGATGATTTTCCTTGACTCCTTCCTTGTGATAGCTTGCAGTTTCTTAAAATTGTTTGTTTGGTTGGTTGCAAATTTGGTAAAGCTGTATCCTTTGTAGTAGCTTGTTAGAGTTTCTTAAAGATGCTTGGTTGCAGTTTGGTAAAGTTGTATTTACGTTTCTTTTTTGTTTTTTGATGTCTTTTAATTTCGGCGTTTTGGCGAAATTTTGTTGATATTTGATTGGTACTTCACACCTTAATTACGTGGTGTGTTCAATAATTGGAATTAGCACGTTTTTTCTTTTTTGTTTTTGATTACTTTCAATTTCGGCGTTTTTGCGAAATTTTGTTGATATTTGCTTGGTTGTTGAACACTTTTATTATGTGGTGTGTTCAATAATTGGAATTAACATTTTAATACGAATCAACAACAACAATAGAACATTTGTTAATAATGACACAACGATTTCATAAAATAATTTTTAAACTTTAAATTTATGTTTGCTTGTCACTTTTCTACGCCTGGTCAGCAGGTATTTTTCGTTGTTGTATATATAAATTCTGTTTGCTTTTCACAATTTCTATGCCTGTTCAGCAAACGTTTTTCGTTGTTGTATATATAAATTTCTGTTTGCTTTTCACAATTTTACTGTGAATATTTCATTAAAATTACCTTAATTGTTCTTCTTTTTGACATAAAAGAAAATGCTGTTTCTTTTGCTTTTCACAATTTCACTGTGAATATTTCAATAAAATCACTTTAATTGTTCTTCTATTCCACCTTTATAACGAGGATAAATATCCTGGGTTGAGTTGCACTTGAACGGAATGTCCTTTAAAATTTTAAGCGGCCTTCCTAGTTGGGCGCCAATTAACGTCTTACGTATTGAGTATGTTAAAAAAAATATTTTTTATTTATTTATTAATAATAAAAAACACTTTGATTTTTTTAACAATATAACTCTTAATATTAACGTTTTAATAATTATATTGTTGTGAGGTTCTAGGCCGATTTTTATAAGGACTAAAAAAGCGATCCGTTCCCGAACTGATGTGTTCAAGGTTTCTGTGCAAACTGATTTTTAAAAAATGAATAATTGACAAGGAAAACTGATGACTTCTTATTTCTTTACTTATTCAAATAAAAACAAAATCATTCGATGGCTTCCTATTTCTTGAATTATTTAGAATAAGAACAAAATCAATCTATGGCTTCGAATTACTTTAGTTATTAAAACAAATATTTTAGGTTGCCATCATCAGGCGATAATTTAAAGCTTCTGATTACAAGGCACGTTTTGGGTGCGGTCACCAAGTGATTGGTTAACAATGATCAGGCGAAAATTTATTGTTTTAAATTACAAGAAATGTTTAGGGTGTGGTCACAATGTGGATTGTTAACTTGCACGTTTCGGTGTCCACTTTTGAAAAAGCATCGAAAATACTTCTATACCACTTATTTTGATAAACCAAACCCATCTGGAAATCTCACACTGGCCAGAGTTACATTTCATGTAGCAACCGTAAGGAAATGGTTAAGGATGGGCCTTTGTTGTATCCATTTTTGAAAGAGCATCCAAAATATTTCTAAACCACTTATTTTGATATACCAAACCCATCTGGAAATGCCCAAGTGGCCAGACTTAAATATCATATAGTCACTGTAAAAAAGGTCAAATTGCAGCTTTGTGGTGTCGAATCTTGGAAAGAAATAATATACTTCTAGACCATTTATATTTCATGTGTTCACTCAAAGGAGAAATGGGTTTTTGCACGCTGAGGGAAAATGGTCAGGGATGCACTTTTGTTGTGCCCAGTGTTGCAAAGAGCTTCGAAAATACTTCCAGGCCACTTATTTGCTAAAACAAATCCATATAGAAAACCTACAATTGCCTGACCTTTATTTAATATGCTCAATGCAAGTAAATGGTACAGAATGGACCATTGTTGCGTTCATTTTTGGAAAGATTATTGAAAATACTTCTAGACCACTTATTTTATTAAATCAAATCCATCTAAAAACCCCACTGTGGCCAGATTTATAATTTATATGTTCACTCAACGGAGAAATGTGTTTGGGCTCGCTGTGGGAAAATGGTCAGGGATGCACTCTTGTTGTGCCCAGTGTTGCAGAGAGCTTCGCAAATACTTCCAGAAACTTTTTTTCGCTAAATGAAATCCATTTAGAAAATCTACAATGGCCAGACTTTTTTTTCATTTGCTTATTGTAAGGAAATGGTACAGGACGGACCTTTGTTGTGTTAATCTTATCTTATTGAAAATACTTCTAGACCACTTATTTTAATAAACCTAACCCATCTAAAAATCCCACACTGTAAGGAAGTGGTTAAGAATACGGCTTTTTTGTGTCCATTTTTGAGGGTGCACCTTCATGGTTTCGATTTTTGTCAAGAAATGGCCAAGGATGCACCTTTGTTTTTTCCATTTTTGAAAGAGCATCGAAAATACTTCTACAACACTTATTTTGATAATCGAAACCCATCTGAAAACCCACCCAAACCCACATTGGCGAGACTTCTATTTCATATGATCATTGTAAGAATGCACCTTAGCGGTGTCCATTATAGGAAAGAGCATCGAATGCATTTCTAGACGACTAATTTTGATATATCAAACCTATCAAGGGTGTACCTTTGTGATGTCGATTCTTGGCAAGAAATTGTTAAGAATGCACCTTTGTTTTTTCCATTTTTGAAAGAGCATCGAAAATACTTCTACAACACTTATTTTGATAAACGAAACCCATCTGAAAACCCACCCAAACCCACATTGGCGAGACTTCTATTTCATATGATCATTGTAAGAATGCACCTTTGCGGTGTCCATTAATGGAAAGAGCATCGAATATACTTCTAGACCACTTATTTTGATAAAACTAACCCATCTGCAAATCCCACAGTAGCCAGCCTTACGTTTCATATTGTCACTATAAGAAGAAATTGGTTTGGACCCTCTGGATGGAAATGGTCACCATTATTCCTTTAGGGTGTCCATTACAGGAAAGAGCATCGCAAATACTACCAGACCATCAAACCCATCTGGAAATCCCACATTGGCCAGAGTTATATTTCGAACTTTTTTGTATAATCTGGTTGAGTTAATTCCACTGTATTTTGTAAAGAGTTTTTTAATTTTTCAAAAGCTTTTTTCCTTCTTCATCTAATTCAATAAATACTTTACTTGATGCTCTTTTTGATATTTTTCCTTTACCAGTTAAATTCTTCGTTAATGGTTTTGCTACTTTCGCATAGTTTTTTATAAATTTTCTATAGTATCCTGTTATTCCTAAAAATCCCCTTAATTGTCTTATCGTTTTTGGCATAGGATATTCTTTTATAGTTTCGATCTTCTTTGGATCAGTTTTTATTATTCCTTCTGCCACAACATAACCTAGAAATTCCACTTCTTTTTTATAAAATTTGGATTTCTCTAGTGAAATCTTCATATTCGCTTCCTTGAGCGTTCGTATTATAGTTTTCAAATGTTTTGTATGTTCGTCTATGTCCTTTGAAAATATAATAATGTCATCTATATAGACATGACAAAATTTCCCTATGTAATCCCTCAGTATATTGTCCATTGCCCTTTGGAATATGCTTGGTGCATTTTTTAAACCGAATGGCATTCTCACGTATTCGTACTTGCCATTATTTACCGAAAAGGCTGTTTTTTCAATATCTCCAGGTTTCATTAAAATTTGATGAAAACCTGATTCTAAATTAGTAGTACTAAAGTATTTTGATTGTCCTAGGTTTGCTAATATTATATTCGTTTCGGGAATTGGATATTTATCTGGTATCGTAACATCATTTAACTTTTTATAATCAATGACCATCCTTTGTTTTGGAGTTCCATCTTCATTTAGTCCTTTCTTAGGGACTACCCATATAGGTGAATTGTAAGAACTCTTGCTTGGCCTAATTATTCCTTCGTTTAACATTCTAGTTATTTCTTCGTTTATAAATTTTGCTGCTGAAAATGGGTATGGATATTGTCTACTCCATATCGCACGGTCTGTGTTTGTTCTAATTTCTGCTTTAATGTCTGTTCTAAATGGGATTTTCATGTCTACGTTTGAATGTAGAGTCTCTATATCCTTTTTTATTTCTTCGCTTAATTTTTCTTCTAAATTTGCTCTCATATTACAATTATGAAGCCATTCTTCTACGTTATTTAAATTATTTTCTGTTTGAGTTTGCCTATCTACTTTTCCGCTTGTAATATTCCCTTTTTCTTTTAATTCTTTTGCAGAAGTTACAATTTTTTCAATCCCTTTTTCGTGTCGTAGTTCTCCTTTTTCTACATCAATCTCTGCTCTGATGTTTCTAAGAAAATTGTATCCTATTAACAGATCTTCTTCTAATGTATCTATCTCATAGAATCTTGTCTTTACTCCTAACAATGTTATGTCATGATAATGTTTGATTAATTTAGTTCCACTTATTGTTTTAACTTTTTGAATATAGGTAATATCTTTTTATTTTCATAGATTCCTTGTCTTATATAGCAACTTGTTGCTCCCGTATCTAATAATATCGTATATTTTTTTCCTGTCTTTAAGTCTGTCTTTTTATATAGGGCAGACCATCATTTACCCCAAAAAATGGTGTTCATTAATGTTATTGATTTTTTCTGTAATGATTTTATCATCGCTTTCAGTTAGATGATTTGCTCTAAGCGTTTTTGCCTGAGGCGGTAAAAATGCATGGTTAGAACCATTATGTGGTCTCTTAATCGCTTGTTGATTATTATTATTGTTGTTATAAATATTATTATAATTCGCATTATTATTGTGGTTGAAATTATTTGGTTGATGATAGTTATTTCTATACATGGGTTGTTTAAATTGTCGATCATTGTTATAATTATTCTTGTTATAATTTGTATTGTAGCGATATTGTATGCTTGTGTCTACTTCCATTGGTTCTGGTTTGGGCTGTGGTTTTACTTGTTGTGCTACTGGGTAGCGCATTCTTATATCAGTCCTGTATTTATTTTTATTTGTCACCATATTATTTCGTGTATGTCTATCATAATTATAGGCAATTTGGGCACGTTGATAGTTTGATTCAATTTCTTGTGCTTTCGCTAAAGCATTAGGTAAATCTATTGGTTGCATTGAAGCTATTATATTATTGTACGGTGAGTTCAAACCTGATACAAATACTTTGAGTGCTGTCTGACGATGGAAGTCATTGCATTCTTTGGTTATTGGTTTATCATTGCCATAGGTCATTATAGTCTTATTTATCAAAAGTGTCAACTTTTCGTTTACCTTATTATAGTATTCCATGGTGGTTAAGTTGCCTTGGCGCAACATATTTAATTCTGTCTCTAGTATATGTCTTGGTCGTTTGTCCGAAAATGCGCAATCTAATCGGGCTATAATTGCGTCAAAATTTAATGGTGTGTTGTGACTATTTAAAACTACATCTGCCTCCCCAACGCATTTCATTCGAATTTTATTTAATGAGTAGATGTAAGGTCTACTTCCTTTTTTGTGCAATTTAATAACATCTAACTCTTCGTCTACATAATCTATATACCTCTTTTCCCCCGTGAAAATTTCAAATTTTTTTGTCAGATTTTTTACTTGTTCTACTAACTGTTTCGTTTGTTCTCCTATCAACATTTGTATGTCACTAATGCTTAACGCGACTGTAAACTCATTTGGACCTGGCATTTTTGCGATTTTTTAGAAATAAATATATAACTTAAATAAAATCTATATAACTTAAATTCTTACTGCTGATCCTCTGGAATCGATGATTTTCCTTGACTCCTTCCTTGTGATAGCTTGCAGTTTCTTAAAGTTGTTTGTTTGGTTAGTTGCAAATTTGGTAAAGCTGTATCCTTTGTAGTAGCTTGTTAGAGTTTCTTAAAGATGCTTGGTTGCAGTTTGGTAAAGTTGTATTTACGTTTCTTTTTTGTTTTTTGATGTCTTTTAATTTCGGCGTTTTGGCGAAATTTTGTTGATATTTGATTGGCACTTCACACCTTAATTACGTGGTGTGTTCAATAATTGGAATTAGCACGTTTTTTCCTTTTTTGTTTTTGATTACTTTCAATTTCGGCGTTTTTGAGAAATTTTGTTGATATTTGCTTGGTTGTTGAACACTTTTATTATGTGGTGTGTTCAATAATTGGAATTAACATTTTAATACCAATCAACAACAACAATAGAACATTTGTTAATAATGACACAACGATTTCATAAAATAATTTTTAAACTTTAAATATATGTTTGCTTGTCACTTTTCTACGCCTGGTCAGCAGGTATTTTTCGTTGTTGTATATATAAATTCTGTTTGCTTTTCACAATTTCTATGCCTGTTCAGCAAACGTTTTTCGTTGTTGTATATATAAATTTCTGTTTGCTTTTCACAATTTTACTGTGAATATTTCATTAAAATTACTTTAATTGTTCTTCTTTTTGACATAAAAGAAAATGCTGTTTCTTTTGCTTTTCACAATTTCACTGTGAATATTTCAATAAAATCACTTTAATTGTTCTTCTATTCCACCTTTATAACGAGGATAATATCCTGGGTTGAGTTGCACTTGAACGGAATGTCCTTTAAAATTTTAAGCGGCCTCCCTAATTGGGCGCCAATTAACGTCTTACGAATTGAGTATGTTAAAAAAATATTTTTTATTTTTTCCTTATTTATTAATAATAAAAAACACTTTGATTTTTTTAACAATATTACTCTTAATATTAAAGTTTTAATAATTATATTGTTGTGAGGTTCTAGGCCGATTTTTATAAGGACTAAAAAAGCGATCCGTTCCCGAACTGATGTGTTCAAAGTTTCTGTGCAAACTGATTTTTAAAAAATGAATAATTGACAAGGAAAACTGATGACTACTTATTTCTTTACTTATTCAAATAAAAACAAAATCATTCGATGGCTTTCTATTTCTTGAATTATTTAGAATAAGAACAAAATCAATCTATGGCTTCGAATTACTTTAGTTATTAAAACAAATATTTTAGGTTGCCATCATCAGGCGATAATTTAAAGCTTCTGATTACAAGGCACGTTTTGGGTGCGGTCACCAAGTGATTGGTTAACAATGATCAGGCGATAATTTATTGTTTTAAATTACAAGAAATGTTTAGGGTGTGGTCACAATGTGGATTGTTAACTTGCACGTTTCGGTGTCCACTTTTGAAAAAGCATCGAAAATACTTCTATACCACTTATTTTGATAAACCAAACCCATCTGGAAATCTCACACTGGCCAGAGTTACATTTCATGTAGCAACCGTAAGGAAATGGTTAAGGATGGGCCTTTGTTGTATCCATTTTTGAAAGAGCATCCAAAATATTTCTAAACCACTTATTTTGATATACCAAACCCATCTGGAAATGCCCAAGTGGCCAGACTTAAATATCATATAGTCACTGTAAAAAAGGTCAAATTGCAGCTTTGTGGTGTCGAATCTTGGAAAGAAAGAATATACTTCTAGACCATTTATATTTCATGTGTTCACTCAAAGGAGAAATGGGTTTTTGTACGCTGTGGGAAAATGGTCAGGGATGCACTTTTGTTGTGCCCAGTGTTGCAAAGAGCTTCGAAAATACTTCCAGGCCACTTATTTGCTAAAACAAATCCATATAGAAAACCTACAATTGCCTGACCTTTATTTAATATGCTCAATGCAAGGAAATGGTACAGAATGGACCACTGTTGCGTTCATTTTTGGAAAGATTATTGAAAATACTTCTAGACCACTTATTTTATTAAACCAAATCCATCTAAAAACCCCACTGTGGCCAGATTTATAATTTATATGTTCACTCAACGGAGAAATGTGTTTGGGCTCGCTGTGGGAAAATGGTCAGGGATGCACTCTTGTTGTGCCCAGTGTTGCAGAGAGCTTCGCAAATACTTCCAGAAAACTTTTTTCGCTAAACGAAATCCATTTAGAAAATCTACAATGGCCAGACTTTTTTTTCATTTGCTTATTGTAAGGAAATGGTACAGGACGGACCTTTGTTGTGTTAATCTTTGGAAAGAGTATTGAAAATACTTCTAGACCACTTATTTTAATAAACCTAACCCATCTAAAAATCCCACACTGTAAGGAAGTGGTTAAGAATACGGCTTCTTTGTGTCCATTTTTGAGGGTGCACCTTCGTGGTTTCGATTCTTGTCAAGAAATGGTCAAGGATGCACCTTTGTTTTTTCCATTTTGAAAGAGCATCGAAAATACTTCTACAACACTTATTTTGATAATCGAAACCCATCTGAAAACCCACATTGGTGAGACTTCTATTTCATATGATCATTGTAAGAATGCACCTTTGCGGTGTCCATTATAGGAAAGAGCATCGAATGCATTTCTAGACGACTAATTTTGATATATCAAACCTATCAAGGGTGTACCTTTGTGATGTCGATTCTTGGCAAGAAATTGTTAAGGATGCACCTTTGTTTTTTCCATTATTGAAAGAGCATCGAAAATACTTCTACATCACTTATTTTGATAAACTAAGTCCACCTGAAAAACCCACATTGGCCAGATTTATATTTCATATGGTCACTGTAGGAATGCACCTTTGCGGTGTCCATTATTGGAAAGAGCATCGAATATACTTCTAGACCACTATTTTGATACAACAAACCCATCTGGAAATCCCACATTGGCCAGAGTTATATTTCATATAGCCACGGCAAGAAATGGTTAAGGATGCGCTTTCGTTGTGTCCATTATTGAAAGAGCATCGAAAATACCTCCAGACTACTTATTTTGATAATCCAAAACCCATCTAGAAATCTTTAAGAGGTCAGACTTATATTTCATATGGTCACTGTGGAAATGTGGTGTCCGTTATTGAAAAGAGCATCGAAAACACTTCTAGACCACATATTAGATAATCCAAATCAATCCGGAAATCACACATTGGACAGAGTTATATCCCATAAAGCCACTGTAAGCAAATGGTCAATGAAGCGTTTTCGTTGTGTCCGTTTTTGAAAGAGCATCGAAAATACTTTCAGACCACTTATTTTGATAATCCAAAACCAATCTAGAAATCTCCAAGTGGCCAGACTTATATCTCATATGGTCACTGTAAGGAAATGATCAAGCTTGCACTTTTGCGGTGTTCGTTATTGAAAAGAACATCGAAATCACTTCTAGACCACATATTATGATAATCCAAATCAATCCGTAAATTCCACATCGGACAGAGTTATATTCCATAAAGCCATTGTAAGCAAATGGTCAAGGAAGCGTTTTCGTTGTGTCCATTTTTGAAAGTGCATCGAAAATACTTTAATACCATTTATTTTGATAAAACAAACCCATCTGGAAATTCTATTGGCCAGACTTATATTCCATATGGTCAGTGTAAGGAAATGGCAAAGGAATCACGTTTCGGTGTCCATTATTGGAAAGAGCATAGAAAACACTTTTACACCACTTATTTTGATATACCAAACCCATCTGGAAATCCCACATTGGCCAGAGTTAAATAGCCACTGCAAGAAAATGGTTAAGGAAGCGCCTTCGTTGTCCACTTTTGAAAAAGCATCGAAAATACTTCTATACCACATATTTTGATAAACCAAACCCATCTGGAAATCTCACACTGGCCAGAGTTACATTTCATGTAGCCACTGTAAGGAAATGGTTAAGGATGGGCCTTTGTTGTATCCATTTTTGAAAGAGCATCCAAAATATTTCTAAACCACTTATTTTGATAAACCAAACCCATCTAAAAAACCCACATTGGCCAGAATTTTATATCATATGGTCATTAAAAAATTGGTTTGGGCCCTCTGTAAGGAAATTGTCACGGTTGTACCTTTTTCGTGTCCATTATTGGAAAGAGCAGCGAATATACTTCTAGACCACTTAGATTAGTAAACTAATGTGGACTGGAAACCCCATAGTGTCCAGACTATTATTTCTTATGTTCACTCAATGAAGAAATTAGTTTGGGTCTACTGTAAGCAAATTGTCAAGGATGCATATTTGTTCTGTTCAGTTTTGAAAGAGTACTGAACATACTTCTAGACCACTTATTTTATTAAACCAAGACCATCTAGAAATCCCACAAGAGCAAAACTGGTATTTCATATGGTCACTCTAAGGAAATCGCCAAGGATGCATCTTTGCAGAAAAATACATTTTTGGAAAGAGCATCGATCTTATTTTGATAAACCAAACCTATTTGGAAACCTCACATTGATCAGACTTATTTTTCATGTGTTCACTCAAAGCAGAAATGGGTTTTTGCACGCTGTGGGAAAATGGTCAGGGATGCACTTTTGTTGTGCCCAGTGTTGCAAAGAGCTTCGAAAATACTTCCAGGCCACTTATTTGCTAAAACAAATCCATATAGAAAACCTACAATTGCCTGACCTTTATTTAATATGCTCAATGCAAGGAAATGGTACAGAATGGACCATTGTTGCGTTCATTTTTGGAAAAAGTATTGAAAATACTTCTAGACCACTTATTTTATTAAACCAAACCCATCTAAAAATCCCACTTTGACCAGATTTATAATTTATATGTTCACTCAACGGAGAAATGGGTTTGGGCTCGCTGTGGGAAAATGGTCAGGGATGCACTTTTGTTGTGCCCAGGGTTGCAGAGAGCTTCGCAAATACTTCCAGAAAACTTTTTTCGCTAAACGAAATCCATTTAGAAAATCTACAATGGCCAGACTTTTTTTCATTTGCTTATTGTAAGGAAATGGTACAGGACGGACCTTTGTTGTGTTAATCTTTGGAAAGAGTATTGAAAATACTTCTAGACCACTTATTTTAATAAACCTAACCCATCTAAAAATCCCACACTGTAAGGAAGTGGTTAAGAATACGGCTTCTTTGTGTCCATTTTTGAGGGTGCACCTTCGTGGTTTCGATTCTTGTCAAGAAATGGTCAAGGATGCACCTTTGTTTTTTCCATTTTTGAAAGAGCATCGAAAATACTTCTACAACACTTATTTTGATAATCGAAACCCATCTGAAAACCCACATTGGTGAGACTTCTATTTCATATGATCATTGTAAGAATGCACCTTAGCGGTGTCCATTATAGGAAAGAGCATCGAATGCATTTCTAGACGACTAATTTTGATATATCAAACCTATCAAGGGTGTACCTTTGTGATGTCGATTCTTGGCAAGAAATTGTTAAGGATGCACCTTTGTTTTTTCCATTATTGAAAGAGCATCGAAAATACTTCTACATCACTTATTTTGATAAACTAAGTCCACCTGAAAAACCCACATTGGCCAGATTTATATTTCATATGGTCACTGTAGGAATGCACCTTTGCGGTGTCCATTATTGGAAAGAGCATCGAATATACTTCTAGACCACTATTTTGATACAACAAACCCATCTGGAAATCCCACATTGGCCAGAGTTATATTTCATATAGCCACGGCAAGAAATGGTTAAGGATGCGCTTTCGTTGTGTCCATTATTGAAAGAGCATCGAAAATACCTCCAGACTACTTATTTTGATAATCCAAAACCCATCTAGAAATCTTTAAGAGGTCAGACTTATATTTCATATGGTCACTGTGGAAATGTGGTGTCCGTTATTGAAAAGAGCATCGAAAACACTTCTAGACCACATATTAGATAATCCAAATCAATCCGGAAATCACACATTGGACAGAGTTATATCCCATAAAGCCACTGTAAGCAAATGGTCAATGAAGCGTTTTCGTTGTGTCCGTTTTTGAAAGAGCATCGAAAATACTTTCAGACCACTTATTTTGATAATCCAAAACCAATCTAGAAATCTCCAAGTGGCCAGACTTATATCTCATATGGTCACTGTAAGGAAATGATCAAGCTTGCACTTTTGCGGTGTTCGTTATTGAAAAGAACATCGAAATCACTTCTAGACCACATATTATGATAATCCAAATCAATCCGTAAATTCCACATCGGACAGAGTTATATTCCATAAAGCCATTGTAAGCAAATGGTCAAGGAAGCGTTTTCGTTGTGTCCGTTTTTGAAAGTGCATCGAAAATACTTTAATACCATTTATTTTGATAAAACAAACCCATCTGGAAATTCTATTGGCCAGACTTATATTCCATATGGTCAGTGTAAGGAAATGGCAAAGGAATCACGTTTCGGTGTCCATTATTGGAAAGAGCATAGAAAACACTTTTACACCACTTATTTTGATATACCAAACCCATCTGGAAATCCCACATTGGCCAGAGTTATATTTTATATAGCCACTGCAAGAAAATGGTTAAGGATGCGCCTTCGTTGTGTCGATTTTTTAAAGAGCGTCAAAAATACTTCTAGACCGCTTATTTTGATAATCCAAACCAATCTGGAAATCCCATTGGCTAGACTTCTATTCCATATGGTCACTGTAAGGAAATGGCTAAGTCTGCACGTTTCGGTGTCCACTTTTGAAAAAGCATCGAAAATACTTCTATACCACATATTTTGATAAACCAAACCCATCTTGAAATCTCACACTGGCCAGAGTTACATTTTATGTAGCCACTGTAAGGAAATGGTTAAGGATGGGCCTTTGTTGTATCCATTTTTGAAAGAGCATCCAAAATATTTCTAAACCACTTATTTTGATAAACCAAACCCATCTAAAAAACCCACATTGGCCAGAATTTTATATCATATGGTCATTAAAAAATTGGTTTGGGCCCTCTGTAAGGAAATTGTCACGGTTGTACCTTTTTCGTGTCCATTATTGGAAAGAGCAGCGAATATACTTCTAGACCACTTAGATTAGTAAACTAATGTGGACTGGAAACCCCATTGTGTCCAGACTATTATTTCTTATGTTCACTCAATGAAGAAATTAGTTTGGGTCTACTGTAAGCAAATTGTCAAGGATGCATATTTGTTCTGTTCAGTTTTGAAAGAGTACTGAACATACTTCTAGACCACTTATTTTATTAAACCAAGACCATCTAGAAATCCCACAAGAGCAAAACTGGTATTTCATATGGTCACTCTAAGGAAATCGCCAAGGATGCATCTTTGCAGAAAAATACATTTTTGGAAAGAGCATCGATCTTATTTTGATAAACCAAACCTATTTGGAAACCTCACATTGATCAGACTTATTTTTCATGTGTTCACTCAAAGCAGAAATGGGTTTTTGCACGCTGTGGGAAAATGGTCAGGGATGCACTTTTGTTGTGCCCAGTGTTGCAAAGAGCTTCGAAAATACTTCCAGGCCACTTATTTGCTAAAACAAATCCATATAGAAAACCTACAATTGCCTGACCTTTATTTAATATGCTCAATGCAAGGAAATGGTACAGAATGGACCATTGTTGCGTTCATTTTTGGAAAAAGTATTGAAAATACTCCTAGACCACTTATTTTGTTAAACCAAACCCATCTAAAAATCCCACTTTGGCCAGATTTATAATTTATATGTTCACTCAACGGAGAAATGGGTTTGGGCTCGCTGTGGGAAAATGGTCAGGGATGCACTTTTGTTGTGCCCAGGGTTGCAGAGAGCTTCGCAAATACTTCCAGACAACTTTTTTCGCTAAACGAAATACATATAGAAAATCTACAATGGCCAGACTCTTTTTTCATTTGCTTATTGTAAGGAAAATGGTACAGGACGGAACTTTGTTGTGTTAATCTTTGGAAAGAGTATTGAAAATACTTCTAGACCACTTATTTTAATAAACCTAACCCATCTAAAAATCCCACACTGTATGAAGTGGTTAAGAATGCGGCTTCTTTGTGTCCATTTTTGAGGGTGCACCTTTGTGGTTTCGGTTCTTGTCAAGAAATGGTCAAGGATGCAACTTTGTTTTTTCCATTTTTGAAAGAGCATCGAAAATACCTCTACAATACTTATTTTGATAATCGAAACCCATCTGAAAACCCACCCAAACCCACATTGGCGAGATTTCTATTTCAAATCATCATTGTAAGAATGCACCTTTGCGGTGTCCATTATAGGAAAGAGCATCGAATGCACTTCTAGACCACTAATTTTGATATATCAAACCCATCATGGGTGTACCTTTGTGATGTCGATTCTTGGCAAGAAATGGTAAAGGATGCACCTTTGTATTTTCCATTATTGAAAGAGCATCGAAAATACTTCTACATCACTTATTTTGATAAACTAAGTCCACCTGAAAAACCCACATTGGCCAGATTTATATTTCATATGGTCACTGTAGGAATGCACCTTTGCGGTGTCCATTATTGGAAAGAGCATCGAATATACTTCTAGACCACTATTTTGATACAACAAACCCATCTGGAAATCCCACATTGGCCAGCCTTACGTTTCATATTGTCACTATAAGAAGAAATTGGTTTGGACCCTCTGGATGGAAATGGTCACCGTTGTTCCTTTAGGGTGTCCATTATTGGAAAGAGCATCGTAAATACTACCAGACCACTATTTTTATACAACAAACTCATCTGGAAATCCCACATTGGCCAGAGTAATATTTCATATAGTCACTGTAAGGAAATGGATAAGGATGCGACTTCGTTGTGCCCATTTTTAAAAGAGCATCGAAAGTACTTCCAAACCATTTTTTTGACAAACCAAACCCATATGAAAATTCCACATTGAGCAGAGTTATATTCCATAAAGCCACTGTAAGCAAATGGTCAAGGATGCGCTTTCGCTGTGTCAATTTTTGAAAGAGCATGGAAAATACTTCTGGACCACTTATTTTTATAAACCAAACCCACCTGGAAAACCCATTGGCCCGACTTATATTCCATATGGTCACTGTAAGGAAATGGCCAAGGATGCACGTTTCGGTGTCCATTATTGGAAAGAGGATAGAAAATTCATCTACACCACATATTTCGATAAACAAAATCCATCTTGAAATCTTACATTGGCCAGAGTTATATTTCATATAGCCACGGTAAGAAATAGTTAAGGATGCACTTTCGTTGTGTCCATTATTGAAAGAGTATCGAAAATACTTCCAGACCACTTATTTTGATAATCCAAAACCAATCTAGAAATCTCCAAGTGGCCAGACTTATATTTTATATGGTCAATGTAAGGAAATGATCAAGGGTGCACTTTTGTGGTGTCCGTTATTGAAAAGAACATCGAAAACACTTCTAGACCACATATTAAGATAATCCAAATCAATCCATAAATTCCACATTTTACAGAGTTATATTCCATAAAGCCATTGTAAGCAAATGGTCAAGGAAGCATTTTCGTTGTGTCCGTTTTTGAAAGAGCATCGAAAATACTTTAATACCACTTATTTTGATAAAACAAACCCATCTGGAAATTCTATTGGCCAGATTTATATTCCATATGGTCACTGCAAGGAAATGGCCAAGGATGCACGTTTCGGTGTCCATTATTGGAAAGAGGATAGAAAATTCATCTACACCACATATTTTGATAAAACAAACCCATCTTGAAATCCTACATTGGCCAGAGTTATATTTCATATAGCCACGGCAAGAAATGGTTAATGATGCGCTTTCGTTGTGTCCATTATTGAGAGAGCATCGAAAATACTTCCAGACCACTTTTTTTTGGTAATCCAAAACCAATCTAGAAATCTTTAAGAGGTCAGACTTATATTTCATATGGTCAATGTGGAAATGTGATGTCCGTTATTGAAAAGAGCATCGAAAACACTTCTTGCCCACATATTAGATAATCCACATCAATCCGGAAATCACACATTGGACAGAGTTATATTCCATAAAGCCACTGTAAGAAAATTGTCAAGGAAGCGTTTTCGTTGTGTCCGTTTTTGAAAGAGCATCGAAAATACTTCCAGACCACTTATTTTTGTAATCCAAAACCAATCTAGAAATCTTTAAGAGGTCAGACTTATATTTCATATGGTCACTGTGGAAATGTGGTGTCCGTTATTGAAAAGAGCATCGAAAACACTTCTAGACCACATATTATGATAATCCAAATCAATCCGGAAATCACACATTGGCCAGAGTTATATTCCGTAAAGCACTGTAAGCAAATGGTCAAGGAAGTGTTTTCGTTGTGTCCGTTTTTGAAAGAGCATCGACAATACTTCCAGACCACTTATTTTGATAAACCATACCCATCAAGGAAGTGTTTTCGTTGCGTCCGTTTTTGAAAGAGCATCGAAAATACTTCTGGACCAATTATTTTGATAAACCAAACCCATCTGGAAATCCTATTGGCCAGAGTTATATTTCATATAGCCACTATAAGGAAATGATCAAGGATGTGGTTTCGTTGTTTCCATTTTTAAAGAGCATCGAAAATACTTCAAGACCAGTTATTTTGATAACCCAATCCCATTTGGAAATCCTATATTGGCCAGACTTATATTTCATATAGTCACTGTAAGGAAATTTCCAAGGATGCACCTTTGCGGTGTTCATTATTGGAAAGAGCGTCAAAAATACTTTTAGACCACTTATTTTGATAAATCAAACCAATCTGGAAATTCCAAATTGGCCAGAGTTATATTTGATATAGCCATTATAAGGAAATGATCAAGGATGTGGTTTCGTTGTTTCCATTTTTTAAAAAGCATCGAAAATACTTCAAGACCAGTTATTTTGATAACACAATACCGTCCGGAAATCCCATATTGGCCAGACTTATATTTCATATAGTCACTGTAAGGAAATTTCAAAGGATGCACCTTTGCGGTGTTCACTATGGGAAAGAGCGTAAAAAATACTTCAATACCACTTATTTTGATAACCCAATCCCATTGAAAATCCCGTATTCTCCTGACTTATATCTCGTATTGTCACTATAAGGAAATTTCCAATGAGGCACCTTTGCGGTGTCCATTATTGGATAGAGCTTCGAAAATACTTTAAACCACTTATCTTGATGACACAATCCCATCTGGAAAACCCCAAGTGGCTATACTTATATTTAATATAATCACTGTAAAATAATGGTCAAGGGTGCACCTTTGTGGTCAAGGATGCGCCTTCGCTGTGACCATTTTTTAAAGAGCACCGAAAATACTTCTCGACCACTTATTTTGATAAACCAACCCCATCTGGAAATCCTACATTGGCCAGAGTTATATTTCATATAGCCACTGCAAGGAAATGGTTAAGGATGCCCCTTCGTTGTGTCGATTATTGAAAGAGTATCGAAAATACTTCCAGACCACTTATTTTGATAATCCAAAACCAATCTAGAAATCTCCAAGTGGCCAGACTTATATTTCTTATGGTCACTGTAAGGAAATGATCAAGGGTGCACTTTTGTGGTGTCCGTTATTGAAAAGAACATCGAAAACATTTCCAATATCCTATAATCCAAATCAATCCGTAAATTGCACATTGGACAGAGTTATATTCCATAAAGCCACTGTAAGCAAATGGTCAAGGATGCGCTTTCGCTGTGTCGATTTTTGAAAGAGCATGGAAAATACTTCTGGACCACTTATTTTTATAAACCAAACCCACCTGGAAATCCTATTGGCCAGACTTATATTCCATATGGTCACTGCAAGGAAATGGCCAAGGATGCACGTTTCGGTGTCCATTATTGGAAAGAGGATAGAAAATTCCTCTACACCACATATTTTGATAAAACAAACCCATCTTGAAATCCTACATTGGCCAGAATTTTATATCATATGGTCATTAAAAAAATTGGTTTGGGCCCTCTGTAAAGAAATTGTCACGGTTGTACCTTTTTCGTGTCCATTATTGGAAAGAGCAGCGAATGTACTTCTAGACCACTTAATTTAGTAAACTAATGTGGACTGGAAACCCCATAGTGTCCACGCTATTATTTCTTATGTTCACTCAATGAAGAAATTAGTTTGGGTCTACTGTAAGCAAATTGTCAAGGATGCATATTTGTTGTGTTCAGTTTTGAAAGAGTACTGAACATACTTCTAGACCACTTATTTTATTAAACCAAGACCATCTAGAAATCCCACAAGAGCAAAACTGGTATTTAATATGTTCACTCTAAGGAAATCGCCAAGGATGCATCTTTGCAGAAAAAAACATTTTTGGAAAGAGCATCGATCTTATTTTGATAAACCAAACCTATTTGGAAACCTCACATTGATCAGACTTATTTTTCATGTGTTCACTCAAAGGAGAAATGGGTTTTTGCACGCCGTGGGAAAATGGTCAGGGATGCACTTTTGTTGTGCCCAGTGTTGCAAAGAGCTTCGAAAATACTTCCAGGCCACTTATTTGCTAAAACAAATCCATATAGAAAACCTACAATTGCCTGACCTTTATTTAATATGCTCAATGCAAGGAAATGGTACAGAATGGACCATTATTGCGTTCATTTTTGGAAAGATTATTGAAAATACTTCTAGACCACTTATTTTATTAAACCAAATCCATCTAAAAACCCCACTGTGGCCAGATTTATAATTTATATGTTCACTCAACGGAGAAATGGATTTGGGTTCGCTGTGGGAAAATGGTCAGGGATACACTCTTGTTGTGCCCAGGGTTGCAGAGAGCTTCGCAAATACTTCCAGACAACTTTTTTGGCTAAACGAAATACATATAGAAAATCTACAATGGCCAGACTCTTTTTTCATTTGCTTATTGTAAGGAAAATGGTACAGGACGGAACTTTGTTGTGTTAATCTTTGGAAAGAGTATTGAAAATACTTCTAGACCACTTATTTTAATAAACCTAACCCATCTAAAAATCCCACACTGTATGAAATGGTTAAGAATGCGGCTTCTTTGTGTCCATTTTTGAGGGTGCACCTTTGTGGTTTCGGTTCTTGTCAAGAAATGGTCAAGGATGCACCTTTGTTATTTCCATTTTTGAAAGAGCATCGAAAATACATCTACAATACTTATTTTGATAATCGAAACCCATCTGAAAACCCACCCAAACCCACATTGGCGAGATTTCTATTTCATATGATCATTGTAAGAATGCACCTTTGCGGTGTCCATTATAGGAAAGAGCATCGAATGCACTTCTAGACCACTAATTTTGATATATTAAACCCATCAAGGGTGTACCTTTGTGATGTCGATTCTTGGCAAGAAATGGTAAAGGATGCACCTTTGTGTTTTCCATTATTGAAAGAGCATCGAAAATACTTCTACATCACTTATTTTGATAAACTAAGTCCACCTGAAAAACCCACATTGACCAGATTTATATTTCATATGGTCACTGTAGGAATGCACCTTTGCGGTGTCCATTATTGGAAAGAGCATCGAATATACTTCTAGACCACTATTTTGATACAACAAACCCATCTGGAAATCCCACATTGGCCAGAATTATATTTCATATAGCCACGGCAAGAAATGGTTAAGGATGCGCTTTCGTTGTGTCCATTATTGAAAGAGCATCGAAAATACCTCCAGACTACTTATTTTGATAATCCAAAACCAATATAGAAATCTTTAAGAGGTCAGACTTATATTTCATATGGTCACTGTGGAAATGTGGTGTCCGTTATTGAAAAGAGCATCGAAAACACTTCTAGACCACATATTAGATAATCCAAATCAATCCGGAAATCACACATTGGACAGAGTTATATCCCATAAAGCCACTGTAAGCAAATGGTCAATGAAGCATTTTCGTTGTGTCCGTTTTTGAAAGAGTATCGAAAATACTTTCAGACCACTTATTTTGATAATCCAAAAACCAATCTAGAAATCTCCAAGTGGCCAGACTTATATCTCATATGGTCACTGTAAGGAAATGATCAAGCTTGCACTTTTGCGGTGTCCGTTATTGAAAAGAACATCGAAATCACTTCTAGACCACATATTATGATAATCCAAATCAATCCGTAAATTCCACATCGGACAGAGTTATATTCCATAAAGCCATTGTAAGCAAATGGTCAAGGAAGCGTTTTCGTTGTGTCCGTTTTTGAAAGAGCATCGAAAATACTTTAATACCATTTATTTTGATAAAACAAACCCATCTGGAAATTCTATTGGCCAGACTTATATTCCATATGGTCAGTGTAAGGAAATGGCAAAGGAATCACGTTTCGGTGTCCATTATTGGAAAGAGCATAGAAAACACTTTTACACCACTTATTTTGATATACCAAACCCATCTGGAAATCCCACATTGGCCAGAGTTATATTTTATATAGCCACTGCAAGAAAATGGTTAAGGATGCGCCTTCGTTGTGTCGATTTTTTAAAGAGCGTCAAAAATACTTCTAGACCGCTTATTTTGATAATCCAAACCAATCTGGAAATCCCATTGGCTAGACTTCTATTCCATATGGTCACTGTAAGGAAATGGCTAAGTCTGCACGTTTCGGTGTCCACTTTTGAAAAAGCATCGAAAATACTTCTATACCACATATTTTGATAAACCAAACCCATCTTGAAATCTCACACTGGCCAGAGTTACATTTCATGTAGCCACTGTAAGGAAATGGTTAAGGATGGGCCTTTGTTGTATCCATTTTTGAAAGAGCATCCAAAATATTTCTAAACCACTTATTTTGATAAACCAAACCCATCTAAAAAACCCACATTGGCCAGAATTTTATATCATATGGTCATTAAAAAAATTGGTTTGGGCCCTCTGTAAGGAAATTGTCACGGTTGTACCTTTTTCGTGTCCATTATTGGAAAGAGCAGCGAATATACTTCTAGACCACTTAGATTAGTAAACTAATGTGGACTGGAAACCCCATTGTGTCCAGACTATTATTTCTTATGTTCACTCAATGAAGAAATTAGTTTGGGTCTACTGTAAGCAAATTGTCAAGGATGCATATTTGTTCTGTTCAGTTTTGAAAGAGTACTGAACATACTTCTAGACCACTTATTTTATTAAACCAAGACCATCTAGAAATCCCACAAGAGCAAAACTGGTATTTCATATGGTCACTCTAAGGAAATCGCCAAGGATGCATCTTTGCAGAAAAATACATTTTTGGAAAGAGCATCGATCTTATTTTGATAAACCAAACCTATTTGGAAACCTCACATTGATCAGACTTATTTTTCATGTGTTCACTCAAAGCAGAAATGGGTTTTTGCACGCTGTGGGAAAATGGTCAGGGATGCACTTTTGTTGTGCCCAGTGTTGCAAAGAGCTTCGAAAATACTTCCAGGCCACTTATTTGCTAAAACAAATCCATATAGAAAACCTACAATTGCCTGACCTTTATTTAATATGCTCAATGCAAGGAAATGGTACAGAATGGACCATTGTTGCGTTCATTTTTGGAAAAAGTATTGAAAATACTCCTAGACCACTTATTTTGTTAAACCAAACCCATCTAAAAATCCTACTTTGGCCAGATTTATAATTTATATGTTCACTCAACGGAGAAATGGGTTTGGGCTCGCTGTGGGAAAATGGTCAGGGATACACTCTTGTTGTGCCCAGGGTTGCAGAGAGCTTCGCAAATACTTCCAGACAACTTTTTTGGCTAAACGAAATACATATAGAAAATCTACAATGGCCAGACTCTTTTTTCATTTGCTTATTGTAAGGAAAATGGTACAGGACGGAACTTTGTTGTGTTAATCTTTGGAAAGAGTATTGAAAATACTTCTAGACCACTTATTTTAATAAACCTAACCCATCTAAAAATCCCACACTGTATGAAGTGGTTAAGAATGCGGCTTCTTTGTTTCCATTTTTGAGGGTGCACCTTTGTGGTTTCGGTTCTTGTCAAGAAATGGTCAAGGATGCACCTTTGTTTTTCCATTTTTGAAAGAGCATCGAAAATACCTCTAAAATACTTATTTTGATAATCGAAACCCATCTGAAAACCCACCCAAACCCACATTGGCCAGATTTATATTTCATATGGTCACTGTAGGAATGCACCTTTGCGGTGTCCATTATTGGAAAGAGCATCGAATATACTTCTAGACCACTATTTTGACAAACCCATCTGGAAATCCCACATTGGCCAGCCTTACGTTTCATATTGTCACTATAAGAAGAAATTGGTTTGGACCCTCTGGATGGAAATGGTCACCGTTGTTCCTTTAGGGTGTCCATTATTGGAAAGAGCATCGTAAATACTACCAGACCACTATTTTTATACAACAAACTCATCTGGAAATCCCACATTGGCCAGAGATATATTTCATATAGTCACTGTAAGGAAATGGATAAGGATGCGACTTCGTTGTGCCCATTTTTAAAAGAGCATCGAAAGTACTTCTAAACCATTTTTTTGACAAACCAAACCCATATGAAAATTCCACATTGACCAGAGTTATATACCATAAAGCCACTGTAAGCAAATGGTCAATGAAGCGTTTTCAGTGTGTCAATTTTTGAAAGAGCATAGAAAATACTTCTGGACCCCTTATTTTTATAAACCAAACCCAGCTGGAAATCCTATTGGCCAGACTTATATTCCATATGGTCACTGCACGGAAATGGCCAAGGATGCACGTTTCGGTGTCCATTATTGGAAAGAGGATAGAAAATTCATCTACACCACATATTTTGATAAACCAAACCCATCTTGAAATCCTACATTGGCCAGAGTTATATTTCATATAGCCACGGCAGAAATGGTTCGTTGTGTCCATTATTGAAAGAGCATCGAAAAAACTTTCAGACCACATATTATGATAATCCAAATCAATCCGTAAATTCCACATTTTACAGAGCTATATTCCATAAAGCCATTGTAAGCAAATGGTCAAGGAAGCGTTTTCGATGTGTCCGTTTTTGAAAGAGCATCGAAAATACTTTCAGACCACTTATTTTGATAATCCAAAACCAGTCTAGAAATCTTTAAGAGGTCAGACTTATATTTCATATTGTCACTGTGGAAATGTGGTGTCCGTTATTGAAAAGAGCATCGAAAACACTTCTAGACCACATATTAGATAATACAAATCAATCCGTAAATCACACATTGGACAGAGTTATATTCCATAAAGCCACAGTAAGCAAATGGCCAAGGAAGCGTTTTCGTTGAGTCCGTTTTCGAAGGAGCATCGAAAATACTTCTGGATCACTTATTTTGATAAACCAAACACATATGGAAATCCCATTGGAAATAGGATAGAAAATACTTCAAGACCACTTATTTTGACAAACCAAACCCATCTGAAAAACCCACATTGGCCAGACTTATATCTCGGATGGTCACTATATGAAGAAATTGGTTTGTGCCCTTTTGTGTGAAGGATGCGCCGTCGCTGTATCCATTTTTGAAAGAGCATCGGAAATACTTCAAGACCACTTATTTTGTTAAACCAAACGCATCTGGAAATCCCATTGGCCAGACTTATATCCCGTATGGTTGTTGTGTTGTGTCGATTTTTAAAGAGCATTGAAAATACTTCTGGACCACTTATTTTGATAGACTAAACCCATCTGAAAACCCACCCAAACCCACATTGGCGAGACTTCTATTTCATACGATCATTGTAAGAATGCACCTTTGCGGTGTCCATTATAGGAAAGAGCATCGAATGCACTTCTATACCACTTATTTTGATAAACCAAACCCATCAAGGGTGTTACTTTGTGATGTCGATTCTTGGCAAGAAATGTTTAAGGATGCACCTTTGTATTTTCCATTATTGAAAGAGCATCGAAAATACTTCTACATCACTTATTTTGATAACTTAAACCCATCTGAAAACCCACCCAAAAACACATTGGCTAGACTTCTATTTCATACGATCATTGTAAGAATGCATATTGTCACTATAAGAATAAATTGGTTTGGGCCCTCTTGATGGAAATGGTCACCGTTGTTCCTTTAGGGTATCCATTATTGGAAAGAGCATCGCAAATACAGCTTGTTAAATAATTCTTTGCAAAATGCAAAAAAGTCATAATTTTGATATTTAAATTGAAAATTTACAAAGAAAAACGAACTTTATTACACTTTTTCTTTTATTTTATACTAAAGATGACAGTCACTATTGACATTAATAAAAAAACATGTAAATTTCTATATAAAGCAAACCAAAAAATAACAAAAGCAAAAGCAAATATTTTCTTGTCAATTAAATCTTTGCAAAATGTAAACATAGGTCGAAAAGGATAACAAAACTAAATAACGGTACATCATTTTCGAAAAAAAAAATTTGGTCTGCTTCTTTAATTTGCTCTCCACTAATATTTTAATAGATTTATAATTTGGACAAGTGCACATTTAAACAGAAACTGCGATTTTAACCATGCCTGGAAAACGAGTTGTTGACAACTTAATTCAGTTAGTTTATTACAACTATTACAAGGGAAAAACTGCAAAAGAACTGGCGGAAATGTTTAATATTAAATTGAGGACCCTACATAATATAATTAATCGTGCAGAAAAAGAAAATCATCTGCACCTTAACAATTCTAAGGGAAGACCAAAAACTCAACAGACGCGATCAGTCCAAAATTTTAAAAAAAAAAAAATAGAAGAAAATCCGCAAACAAGTCTGAGGCAGTTGGCATTGGACATAAA
Organism: Musca domestica; assembly: GCF_030504385.1. Taxonomy (NCBI): domain Eukaryota; kingdom Metazoa; phylum Arthropoda; class Insecta; order Diptera; family Muscidae; genus Musca; species Musca domestica. The sequence continues at coordinate 40,025 of NW_026712259.1, forward strand.
AAATTAGTGTCATAAGGAAGTGAGCCACGAGACTGTTAGAAAAGTCTTAAAAATCAACAAGTACTCGTCTCATGTAGCCAGAAAGAAGCCATTGCTTTCTGCTGTTAACATTGAGAAGCGGCTAACATTTTCTATTACTAATGTTACAAATGCTGAGGAGTACTGGAACGACGTAATTTTTTGCGATGAGACAAAAATCATGTTATATCATCATGATATATGGAGAAAGCCAAACTCTGCACTTAACAAAAAAATATAATACCAACAGTTAAGTTTGGCAAGCTCTCTGTAATGGTGTGGGGTTGTATTTCTTCAAAGGGCGTTGGGGAGCTGCGTATTTTTAACGAAACTATGACGAAAGAATATTATTTGGACATTCTGAATAATGAATTATCCAAGAGTGCCAAAAGTTTCGGGTTTGTTGATCCTCAAAATCCAAATAAACTTAAGTATAAGTTGTATCAGGACAACGACCCCAAACACAAATCATTACTTTGCAGGACCTGGTTGCTTTATAATTGCAGCAAAGTTATTGACGCTCCTCCCCAAAGTCCAGACTTAAATCCCATAGAAAATTTGTGGGCATTATTGAAGAAAAAGGTTGCAAAACGCGGTCCTACCAATAAAAACGCTTTAATCAAAGCAATACAAGAAGAACGGCAGAAAATTCCTGAATATTACGATATAAATGGACTAATACAGTCAAAGCCGCGTCGGCTAAAGGCAGTCATGGATGCTAATGGACACCATATCAAATATTAACCTTCATAGTAAAAAAATTTTAAAGTTTCTGTTGTAATTCTACTATGAGTTTTCGTTTTGCAAAGAATTTATTGACAAGGAAATATTTGCTTTTATTTTGTTTTTGTATTTTATTTTTTTATTTAATGTAGAAACGTATAATTTTCTTCATTAATATCAATATTTACTGCGTTATGCGTTTTCGTTGTGTCCGTTTTTGAAAGAGCATCGAAAATACTTCTGGACCACTTATTTTGATAAACCAAACCGACCTGGAAATCCCATTGGCCAGACTTATATTCCATATGGTCACTGTAAGGAAATGGCCAAGGATGCACGTTTCGGTATTCATTATTGGATAGGATAGAAAATACTTCTACACCACTTATTTTGATAAAACAAACCCATCTTGAAGTCCTACATTGGCCAGAGTTATATTTCATATAGTTGCGGCAAGAAATGGTTAAGGATGCGCCTTCGTTGTGTCCATTATTGAAAGAGCATCGAAAATACTTCCAGACCACTTCTTTTGATAATCCAAAACCGATCTAGAAATCTCCAAGTGGCCAGACTTATATTTCATATGGTCACTGTAAGGAAATGGTTATGGATGCACCTTTGTGGTGTCGAATCTTGAAAATAAATGTTTTGTCCATTTGTTTTGTGTATTTTCGAAAGAGCATCGAAAATACTTCCACGCCACTTATTTTGATAAACCAAACCAATCTGAAAAACCCACATTGGCCAGACTTATATCTCGGATGGTCACTATATGAAGAAATAGGTCTGTGCCCTCTGTAAGGAAATGGTCACGGTTGTTCCTTTGTGGTGTCCATTATTGGAAAGAGCATCGAAAATACTTCTAGAACCCTTATTTTGATAAACTAAACCCATCTGGAAATCCCACATTGGTCAGATTTATATTTCATATGGTCATATTGGAAAGAACGTCGAAAATACTTTAATACCACTTATTTTGATAAACCAAACCCATCTGGAAATCCCCAAGTGTCCAGAATTATATTTCATATAGTCACTGGTCAAGGTGCACCTTCATGCTGTCGATTTTTGGAAAGAAATGGTGAAGGATGCGCCGTCGTTGTATCCATTTCTGAAAGAGCATCGGAAATACTTCAAGACCACTTATTTTGATAAACCAAACGCATCTGGAAATCCCATTGGCCAGACTTATATCCCGTATGGTTGTTGTGTTGTGTCGATTTTTTAAAGAGCATCGAAAATACTTCTGGACCACTTATTTTGATAGACTAAACCCATCTGAAAACCCACCCAAACCCACATTGTCGAGACTTCTATTTCATACGATCATTGTAAGAATGCAATTTTGCGGTGTCCATTATAGGAAAGAGCATCGAATGAACTTCTATACCACTTATTTTGATAAACCAAACCCATCAAGGGTGTAACTTTGTGATGTCGATTCTTGGCAAGAAATGTTTAAGGATGCACCTTTGTATTTTCCATTATTGAAAGAGCATCGAAAATACTTCTACATCATTTATTTTGATAACTTAAACCCATCTGAAAACCCACCCAAAAACACATTGGCTAGACTTCTATTTCATACGATCATTGTAAGAATGCATATTGTCACTATAAGAATAAATTGGTTTGGGCCCTCTTGATGGAAATGGTCACCGTTGTTCCTTTAGGGTATCCATTATTGGAAAGAGCATCGCAAATACAGGAATGTGGTGTCAGTTATTGAAAAGAGCATCGAAAACACTTCTAGACCACATATTAGATAATCCAAATCAATCCGAAAATCACACATTGGACAGAGTTATATTCCATAAAGCCACTGTAAGCAAATGGTCAAGGAAGTGTTTTCGTTGTGTCCGTTTTCGAAGGAGCATCGAAAATACTTCTGGACCACTTATTTTGATAAACCAAACACATCGAAAGCATCGAAAATACTTCTAGACCCCTTATTTTGATAAACCAAACCCATCTGGAAATCCCACATTGGTCAGACTTATATTTCATATGGTCACTTTAAGGAAATTTCCAAGGATGCAAATTTGCGGTGTCCACTATTGGAAAGAGCATCGAAAATACTTCTAGACCCCTTATTTTGATAAATCAAATTCATCTGGAAATCCCACACTGGTCAGAGTTATATTTCATATAGCCATTGTAAGGAAATGGTTAAGGATGGGACGTTGTTGTATCCATTTTTGAAAGAGCATCCAAAATAATTCTAAACCACTTATTTTGATATACCAAACCCATCTGAAAATCCCCAAGTGGCCAGACTTAAGTTTCATATAGTCACTTTAAAAAAAGGTCAAATTGCAGCGTTCTGGTGTCGAATCTTGGAAAAAAATCGTTTATCCATTTGTTTTGTCCATTTTCGAAAGAGCATCGAAAATACTTCCGCACCACTTATTTTGAAAAAACAAACCCATCTGAAAAACTCACATTGGCCAGAATTTTATTTCAGATAGTCACTATAAAAAAATTGGTTGGGCCCATTATTGGAAAGAGCATCGAAAATACTTCTAGAACCCTTATTTTGATAAACCAAACCCATCTGGAAATCCCACATTGGTCAGACTTATATTTCATATGGTCATATTGGAAAGAACGTCGAAAATACTTTAATGCCACTTATTTTGTAAACCAAACTCATCTGGAAATCCCCAAGTGACCAGACTTATATTTCATATAGTCACTGGTCAAGGAGCACCTTTATGCTGTCGATTTTTGGAAAGAAATGTTGAAGGATGCGACGTCGTTGTATCCATTTTTGAAAGAGCATCGGAAATACTTCAAGACCACTTATTTTGATAAACCAAACGCATCTGGAAATCCTATTGGCCAGACTTATATCCCGTATGGTTGTTGTGTTGTGTCGATTTTTTAAAGAGCATCGAGAATACTTCTGGACCACTTATTTTGATAGTCCAAACTAATCTGGATATCCCATTGGCCAGTCAACTATTCCATTTGGTCATTGTAAGGAAATGACTAAGTCTGAACGTTTCGGTGTCCTCTTTTGAAAAAGCATCGAAAATACTTCTATTTTGATAAACCAAACCCATCTGGAAATCCCACATTCGCCAGAGTTATATTTCATGGTCACCTTAAGGAAATTTCCAAGGATGAACCTATGCGGTGTCCGTTATTGGAAAGAGCGTCGAAAAAACTTTAATTCCGCTTATTTTAATAAACCAAACTCATCTGGAAATCCCCAAGTGGCCAGACTTAAATTTCATATAGTCACTTTAAAAAAAGTCAAATTGCAGCTTTGTGGTGTCGAATCTTGGAAAGAAATCGTTTGTCCATTTGTTTTGTCCATTTTCGAAAGAGCATCGAAAATACTTCCGCACCACTTATTTTGATAAGCCAAACCCATCTGAAAAACCCACATTGGCCAGAAATTTATTTCAGATGGTCACTATAAAAAAATTGGTTTGGGCCCTCTGTAAGGAAATTGTCACGGTTGTACCTTTTTCGTGTCCATTATTGGAAAGAGCAGCGAATGTACTTCTAGACCACTTAGTTTAGTAAACTAATGTGGACTGGAAACCCCATAGTGTCCAGACTATTATTTCTTATGTTCACTCAATGAAGAAATTAGTTTGGGTCTACTGTAAGCAAATTGTCAAGGATGCATATTTGTTGTGTTCAGTTTTGAAAGAGTACTGAACATACTTCTAGACCACTTATTTCATTAAACCAAGACCATCTAGAAATCCCACAAGAGCAAAACTGGTATTTCATATGGTCACTCTAAGGAAATCGCCAAGGATGCATCTTTGCAGAAAAATACATTTTTGGAAAGAGCATCGATCTTATTTTGATAAACCAAACCTATTTGGAAACCTCACATTGATCAGACTTATTTTTCATGTGTTCACTCAAAGCAGAAATGGGTTTTTGCACGCTGTGGGAAAATGGTCAGGGATGCACTTTTGTTGTGCCCAGTGTTGCAAAGAGCTTCGAAAATACTTCCAGGCCACTTATTTGCTAAAACAAATCCATATAGAAAACCTACAATTGCCTGACCTTTATTTAATATGCTCAATGCAAGGAAATGGTACAGAATGGACCATTGTTGCGTTCATTTTTGGAAAAAGTATTGAAAATACTTCTAGACCACTTATTTTATTAAACCAAACCCATTTAAAAATCCCAATGTGGCCAGATTTATAATTTATATGTTCACTCAACGGAGAAATGGGTTTGGGCTCGCTGTGGGAAAATGGTCAGGGATGCACTCTTGTTGTGCCCAGGGTTGCAGAGAGCTTCGCAAATACTTCCAGACAACTTTTTTCGCTAAACGAAATACATATAGAAAATCTACAATGGCCAGACTCTTTTTTCATTTGCTTATTGTAAGGAAAATGGTACAGGACGGAACTTTGTTGTGTTAATCTTTGGAAAGAGTATTGAAAATACTTCTAGACCACTTATTTTAATAAACCTAACCCATCTAAAAATCCCACACTGTATGAAGTGGTTAAGAATGCGGCTTCTTTGTGTCCATTTTTGAGGGTGCACCTTTGTGGTTTCGGTCCATGTCAAGAAATGGTCAAGGATGCACCTTTGTTTTTTCCATTTTTGAAAGAGCATCGAAAATACCTCTACAATACTTATTTTGATAATCGAAACCCATCTGAAAACCCACCCAAACCCACATTGGCGAGATTTCTATTTCAAATCATCATTGTAAGAATGCACCTTTGCGGTGTCCATTATAGGAAAGAGCATCGAATGCACTTCTAGACCACTAATTTTGATATATCAAACCCATCAAGGGTGTACCTTTGTGATGTCGATTCTTGGCAAGAAATGGTAAAGGATGCACCTTTGTATTTTCCATTATTGAAAGAGCATCGAAAATACTTCTACATCACTTATTTTGATAAACTAAGTCCACCTGAAAAACCCACATTGGCCAGATTTATATTTCGTATGGTCACTGTAGGAATGCACCTTTGCGGTGTCCATTATTGGAAAGAGCATCGAATATACTTCTAGACCACTATTTTGATACAACAAACCCATCTGGAAATCCCACATTGGCCAGCCTTACGTTTCATATTGTCACTATAAGAAGAAATTGGTTTGGACCCTCTGGATGGAAATGGTCACCGTTGTTCCTTTAGGGTGTCCATTATTGGAAAGAGCATCGTAAATACTACCAGACCACTATTTTGATACAACAAACCCATCTGGAAATCCCACATTGGCCAGAGTTATATTTCATATAGTCACTGTAAGGAAATGGATAAGGATGCGACTTCGTTGTGCCCATTTTTAAAAGAGCATCGAAAGTACTTCTAAAACATTTTTTTGACAAACCAAACCCATATGAAAATTCCACATTGACCAGAGTTATATACCATAAAGCCACTGTAAGCAAATGGTCAATGAAGCGTTTTCGTTGTGTCAATTTTTGAAAGAGCATGGAAAATACTTCTGGACCACTTATTTTTATAAACCAAACCCACCTGGAAATCCTATTGGCCTGACTTATATTCCATATGGTCACTGCAAGGAAATGGCCAAGGATGCACGATTGGGTGTCCATTATTGGAAAGAGGATAGAAAATTCCTCTACACCACATATTTTGATAAAGCAAACCCATCTTGAAATCCTACATTGGCCAGAGTTATATTTCATATAGCCACGGCAAGAAATGGTTCGTTGTGTCCATTATTGAAAGAGCATCGAAAATACTTTCAGACCACTTATTTTGATAATCCAAAACCAATCTAGAAATCTTTAAGAGGTCAGACTTATATTTCATATGGTCACTGTGGAAATGTGGTGTCCGTTATTGAAAAGAGCATCGAAAACACTTCTAGACCACATATTAGATAATCCAAATCAATCCGGAAATCACACATTGGACAGAGTTAAATACCATAAAGCCACTGTAAGCAAATGGCCAATGAAGCGTTTTCGTTGTCTCCGTTTTTGAAAGAGCATCGAAAATACTTTCAGACCACTTATTTTGATAATCCAAAACCAATCTAGAAATCTTTAAGAGGTCAGACTTATATTTCATATTGTCACTGTGGAAATGTGTTGTCCGTTATTGAAAAGGGCATCGAAAACACTTCTAGACCACATATTAGATAATCCAAATCAATCCGGAAATCACACATTGGAGAGAGTTATATTCCATAAAGCCACAGTAAGCAAATGGCCAAGGAAGCGTTTTCGTTGTGTCCACATTGGCCAGACTTATATTTTGGATGGTCACTATATGAAGAAATTGGTTTGTGCCCTCTGTAAGGAAATGGTCACGGTTGCTCCTTTGTGGTGTCCATTATTGGAAAGAGCATCGAAAATACTTCTAGAACCCTTATTTTGATAAAAATACTTCAGGACCACTTATTTTGATAAACCCATCTGGAAATCCTATTGGCCAGACTTATATTCCATATGTGTAAGGAAATGGCCAAGGATGCATATTTCGGTGTCCATTATTGGAAAAAGCATAGAAAATACATCTACAGCACTTATTTTGATAAACCAAACCCATCTGGAAATCGAACATTGGGCAGAGTTATATTTCATGTAGCCACTGCAAAGAAATGGTTAAGGATGCGCCTGCGTTGTGTCGATTTTTTAAAGAGCATCGAAAATACTTCTGGACCACTTATTTTGATAATCCAAACTAATCTGGATATCCCATTGGCCAGACGTCTATTCCATATGGTCACTGTAAGGAAATGGCTAAGTCTGCACGTTTCGGTGTCCTCTTTTGAAAAAGCATCGAAAATACTTCTATACCACTTATTTTGATAAACCAAACCCATCTGGAAATCCCACATTCGCCAGAGTTATATTTCATGGTCACCTTAAGGAAATTTCCAAGGATGAACCTATGCGGTGTCCGTTATTGGAAAGAGCGTCGAAAAAACTTTAATTCCGCTTATTTTAATAAACCAAACTCATCCGGAAATCCCCAAGTGGCCAGACTTAAATTTCATATAGTCACTTTAAAAAAAGGTCAAATTGCAGCTTTGTGGTGTCGAATCTTGGAAAGAAATCGTTTGTCCATTTGTTTTGTCCATTTTCGAAAGAGCATCGAAAATACTTCCGCACCACTTATTTTGATAAGCCAAACCCATCTGAAAAACCCACATTGGCCAGAAATTTATTTCAGATGGTCACTATAAAAAAATTGGTTTGGGCCCTCTGTAAGGAAATTGTCACGGTTGTACCTTTTTCGTGTCCATTATTGGAAAGAGCAGCGCATATATTTCTAGACCACTTAGTTTAGTAAACTAATGTGGACTGGAAACCCCATAGTGTCCACGCTATTATTTCTTATGTTCACTCAATGAAGAAATTAATTTGGGTCTACTGTAAGCAAATTGTCAAGGATGCATATTTGTTGTGTTCAGTTTTGAAAGAGTACTGAACATACTTCTAGACCACTTATTTTATTAAACCAAGACCATCTAGAAATCCCACAAGAGCAAAACTGGTATTTCATATGGTCACTCTAAGGAAATCGCCAAGGATGCATCTTTGCAGAAAAAAACATTTTTGGAAAGAGCATCGATCTTATTTTGATAAACCAAACCTATTTGGAAACCTCACATTGATCAGACTTATTTTTCATGTGTTCACTGCACGCTGTGGAAAAATGGTCAGGGATGCACTTTTGTTGTGCCCAGTGTTGCAAAGAGCTTCGAAAATACTTCCAGGCCACTTATTTGCTAAAACAAATCCATATAGAAAAACTACAATTGCCTGACCTTTATTTAATATGCTCAATGCAAGGAAATGGTACACCAAACCCATTTAAAAATCCCACTGTGGCCAGATTTATAATTTATATGTTCACTCAACGGAGAAATGGGTTTTTGCACGCTGTGGGAAAATGGTCAGGGATGCACTCTTATTGTGCCCAGTGTTGCAGAGAGCTTCGCAAATACTTCCAGACAACTTATTTCGCTAAACGAAATCCATATAGAAAATCTACAATGGCCAGACTCTTTTTTCATTTGCTTATTGTAAGGAAATGGTAGAGGACGGACCTTTGTTGTGTTAATCTTAGGAAATAGTATTAAAAATACTTCTAGACCACTTATTTTAATAAAACTAACCCATTTAGAAATTCCACACTGTAAGGTTAAGAATGCGGCTTCTTTGTGTCCATTTTTGAGGGTGCACCTTTGTGGTTTCGGTTCTTGTCAAGAAATGGTCAAGGATGCACCTTTGTTTTTTCCATTTTTGAAAGAGCATCGAAAATATTTCCAGACCACTTATTTTGATAATCCAAAACCAATCTAGAAATCTCCAAGAGGTCAGACTTATATTTCATATGGTCACTGTGGAAATGTGGTGTCAGTTATTGAAAAGAGCATCGAAAACACTTCTAGACCACATATTAGATAATCCAAACCAATCCGAAAATCACACATTGGACAGAGTTATATTCCATAAAGCCACTGTAAGCAAATGGTCAAGGAAGTGTTTTCGTTGTGTCCGTTTTTGAAGGAGTATGGAAAATACTTCTGGACCACTTATTTTGATAAACCAAACACATATGGATTTCCCATTGGAAATAGGATAGAAAATACTTCTACACCACTTATTTTGACAAACCAAACCCATCTGAAAAACCCACATTGGCCAGATTTATATCTCGGATGGTCACTATATGAAGAAATTGGTTTGTGCCCTCTGTAAGGAAATGGTAATGGTTGTTCCTTTGTGGTGTCCATTATTGGAAAGAGCATCGAAAATACTTCTAGAACCCTTATTTTGATAAACCAAACCCATCTGGAAATCCCACATTGGTCAGACTTATATTTCATATGGTCATATTGGAAAGAACGTCGAAAATACTTTAATACCACTTATTTTGTAAACCAAACTCATCTGGAAATCCCCAAGTGACCAGACTTATATTTCATATAGTCACTGGTCAAGGAGCACCTTTATGCTGTCGATTTTTGGAAAGAAATGGTGAAGGATGCGACGTCGTTGTATCCATTTTTGAAAGAGCATCGGAAATACTTCAAGACCACTTATTTTGATAAACCAAACGCATCTGGAAATCCTATTGGCCAGACTTATATCCCGTATGGTTGTTGTGTTGTGTCTATTTTTTAAAGAGCATCGAGAATACTTCTGGACCACTTATTTTGATAGTCCAAACTAATCTGGATATCCCATTGGCCAGTCATCTATTCCATTTGGTCATTGTAAGGAAATGACTAAGTCTGAACGTTTCGGTGTCCACTTTTGAAAAAGCATCGAAAATACTTCTATACCACTTATTTTGATAAACCAAACCCATCTGGAAATCCCACATTGGCCAGAGTTATATTTCATATGGCCACTTTAAGGAAATTTCCAAGGATGCACCTTTGCGGTGTCCGTTAATGGAAAGATCGTCGAAAATACTTTAATACCACTTATTTTGATAAACCAAATTCATCTGGAAATCCCCAAGTGGCCAAACTTTAACTTCATATAGTCACTTTAAAAAAAGGTCAAATTGCAACGTTGTGGTGTCGAATCTTGGAAAAAATCGTTTGTCCATTTGTTTTGTCCATTTTCGAAAGAGCATCGAAAATACTTCTACACCACTTATTTTGATAATCCAAACCCATCTGAAAAACTCACATTGGCCAGAATTTTATTTCAAATAGTCACTATAAAAAATTGGTTTGGGCCCTCTGTAAGGAAATTGTCACGGTTGTACCTTTTTCGTGTCCATTATTGGAAAGAGCATCGAATATACTTCTAGACTACTTAGTTTAGTAAACTAATGTGGACTGGAAACCCCATAGCGTCCAGACTATTATTTCTTATGTTCACTCAATGAAGAAATTAATTTGGGTCTACTGTAAGCAAATTGTCAAGGATGTATATTTGTTGTGTTCATTTTTGAAAAAGCACTGAACATACTTCTAGAACACTTATTTTATTAAATCAAGACCATCTAGAAATCCCACAAGAGTAAAACTGGAAATCGCCAAGGATGCATCTTTGCAAAAAAATACATTTTTGGAAAGAGTATCGATCTTATTTTGATTAACCAAACCTATTTGGAAATCCCACATTTGTCAGACTTATATTTCATGTGTTCACTCAAAGGAGAAATGGGTTTTTGCACGTTGTGGGAAAATGGTCAGGGATGCATTTTTGTTGTGCCCAGTTTTGGAGCTTTCATTCATATGGCCATTGTATGGAAATTGTCAATGATGCAACTATAAAAGAGCAACGAGCATTTTTTAAAGAGCGTCAAAAATACTTCTAGACTATTTATCTTGCTACTCCAAATCCATCTAAAATCACATTGTGGCCAGACTTATATTCCATATGGTCTATGCTGGATGCACATTTGTGGTGTCCACTTTTGGAAAGAGCACCGAATATACTTCTAGACTTTGAATATACTTCGCTCAAAGGGGAAATGGCTTTAAGAAAAACCAAAGCCATCAGGAAATCCAGCAATGATCAGACTTATATTTCATATCGGTTTTTCATCGTCGATTTTTCGAAAGATCATTGAGTCATTTTTGAAATTACCAAAAATGCATCTTTGCAGAAAAAACATTTTTTGAAAGAGCATCAAACATACTTCTAAATCACTTATTTTGATAAACCAAACCTATTTAGAAATTCCATATACAGGGTGCACCATTGTTGTGTTCATTTTTGGAAAAATATTATGTTGATAAACCAAACCCTATCTGAAAATCCCACATTGGCCAGACTTATATGTCATATCGCCATTGTAAGGAAATAGTTATGGATTCCCCTTCGTTGTATTCATTTTTGAAAGAGCATCGAAAATACTTCACCACCACTTATTTTGATAAATCAAGCCCATCTGGATATCCCACATTGGCCAGAGTTAAATGTCATATAGCCACTGCAAGGAAATGGTTAAGGATGCGCCTTCGTTGTTTCATTTTTGAAAGAACATCGAATATACTTCTAGACCACTTATTTTGATAAACCAAAACCATTTGCAAATCCCACAGTAGCCAGCCTTACGATTCATATTGTCACTATAAGAAGAAATTGGTTTGGGCCCTTTGTAAGGAAATGATCACGGTTCAAACTTTGTGAAGTCCATTGTTGGAAAGAGTATCGCGTATACTATTTTTTTCGATCGTTATCATCGCCAATCTTACTCGCCCTGCAGTCCCTGCAAGACTGGGACTGATGTTGAGAATGCATTATTTAAATTATTATGAAAATGACACACGTGCATTTAAATTTCCTCTATGTTCCCAATTTATGTTGGATAATGCAAGTTGCAGTTGTTCAAAGTCAGTTTTGGCAAAATTTAATTTTCTTATAGACTGTAGTTTCGATAATTGTTTTAATGAATTGTCCTGTAATTTAAATTTATAAGAAGAGTAGGATAATATTTGTCTTCAAGCTTAACAAATGGTGGAGTTCTACACAGAGATAATAGCGATGAAGAGACTAGATCAAGAATTCTATCTTTAATATTTCGTATATAATTTATTTGGAGTAGGCATTGATCATAAGTAGTGTCCCAGAACACACCCATACCGAATAATGTAGCATTAGGCAAAACTGGCACATAATCAATTTTATTTTCACCAGAAATCCATTGTAATTTGAGGTAAATTAACGTCACCAAGGCAAATCAATTCAAATTTTGTAACTTCGGGACTTGTTTTATTAAGTCTGTATGTCCAAGGTAAATTTCTATATCAGAATGTGGTGCAATGTTAAAATAATGATTTTACTTTAATTTCGCGGATACAAATTCTATATTATGGTTGTCAGTAGTTACTATAACGCGCTGAAAAGCACACACATACACATTTGTAGTGTTCATTTTTGAAAGAGCACTGAATATACTTCTGGACCACTTATTTTGATAAACCAAGACCATCGGGAAATTCCACTAGACCCAAACTTATATTTTAAGAAAATTGTCAAGGATGCAACTTTGTGGTATAAATTTTTTTGCAAGAACGTCGAAAATGGTTCTAGACCACTTATTTTGCTTAAACAATTACATGAAGATATCCCACAATGGACAGAGCTTTAATTCATATGACCCTTCGATACTTCTAGACCACTTATTTTTATACTCCAAATCCATGCAGAAATCCCACAACGGCCGGATTTATATTTTATATGGTCACTGTAAGGAAATGGTCAAGGATGCATTTTTGTGGTGTCCCTTATCGGAAAGAACACCGAATATATTTTTAGACTACTTATATTGATAAAAAAAAGCCATCTGGAAATCTCCCAATGGCCATACTTAATTTTCATATGGTCACGGTATAGAAATGGTAAAGGATGCATTATTGGGGTGTCCATTTTTGGAAAGATCATCAAATATACTTTTGGACTAATTATTTTGATATATCAAACCCATCTAAAAATCTTACGGTGTCCAGACAAACATTTCATATGTTCCCTCAATGAAGAAAGAAGCCACTTTCACACCCTAAGGAAATGGTCATGAATTCGCTTTTGTTCTGTCAAAAACACTTCCAGACCACTTATTTTGATAAACCAAAACCATCTGCAAATCCCACAGTAGCCAGTCTTACGATTTATATTGTCACTATAAGAAGAAATTGGTTTGTGCCCTTTGTAAGGAAATGGTGACGGTTGCAACTTTGTGATTATTGGAAAAAGCATCAAACACACTACTTTTTCGATCGTTACCATCGCCACTCCTACTCACCCTGCAGTCCGAGGGGGGGAGCGTCCTTAGGACAAACTTTAAAGACTGGGACTGATGTTGAGAATCCATTATTTAATTTATTTAAAAAAAAAAAACACGTGCATTTAAATTTCCTGTATGTTCCCAATTTATGTTGCATAATGCAAGTTGCAGTTGTTCAAAATCAGTTTTGGGAAAATTTAATTTTCTTATAGACTGTAGTTTCGATAATTGTTTTAATGAATTGTCCTATATTTCTAAATTTATAAGAAGAGTAGGATGATATTTGTCTTCAGGCTTAACAAATGGTGGAGTTCTACACAGAGATACGTTTACTAGCCATTAAAGGACTAGATCAAGAATTCTATCTTTAATATTTCGTATATAATTTATTTGGAGTAGGCATTGATCATAAGTAGTGTCCCAGAACACACCCATACCGAATAATGTAGCATTAGGCAAAACTGGCACATAATCAACTTTATTTTCACCAGAAATCCATGTAATTTGAGGTAAATTAACGTCACCAAGGCAAATCAATTCAAATTTTGTAACTTCGAGACTTGTTTTATTAAGTCTGCATGTCCAAGGTGACAGAATAAGTGTTCCACCGTTTCTGTTTCTTCCTCATCCTGGCAAAGCCTGCAGTATTCAGTGTCTCCTCCCATTTTGAAGTCATGGCCTTTATGTTGCAATGACCTGTGGTTAGACCCACCACAAACTTCAAGTCCAACTTCGTCATGGATGTAAGTGACCGTGATCTCCTTTCAGAGTTCACCGGTACGCGTCTGGCCAATTCATCGGCAGATTCATTGCCAGATATGTTGCAGTGTCCAGGAACCCAACAGAGCTTGACAAACGATTATAAACAACAGAGCTTGACGATTGATTATAAAAGAATTTAGAGCCTTTAGGGCCGCTTGACTATCGACATATTTGCAGGAGTAAAGTGCATTTAAGCCCTTCTTCGCTCGCTCCTCGATATTCCTCTTCCAGCTTAGTTTCTGGTCTAGGATAGTGCCGAGATCTTTTGCTTCCGAAGAAAGACTTAGAATTACACCATCCAGCATTGGCAGAGAGAAGACAGGTATTTTCCGCCTCATTGTAAAGAGTACGAGCTCAGTTTTAGATGGGTTCACGCCTAAACCATTGCATAGTTAAACTAGAGCTCCCTGCATAAGATCCGAAATAGTTTGCGGAAATTTCTCAGCAATCAGCAGGACCACATCGCCGGCGTAGGCCACGACCTTTGTTCCGCCGTGTTCCAGATCGAGTAAAATGCTGTTTATCACCAGAAGCCAAAGTGGTGACAAAACGCCGTTTTCCTAACAGAACACTCCTCGATGCTTGAGTTGATGATTCTGCTGCTAAGCATAACATCAATCCAATTAATGAGAAGTGGTGGCACACAAAGTCTTTCGAGAGAACTATGAATTGCCTCAATTGTAACATTTTTGAAGGCCTCCTCGATGTCGAGGAAAGCTGCCAACGTGAAACATGAGCTGTTCAGGTTCTTCTCTATATAACCCACAACGTCGTGTTGCGCTGATTCAACGGATTTACCTTTCATATAGGCATGCTGAGCATGGCTTGCCTTCCCAGCTTTGGGAATGTACGTGACTTTTACTTCCTTCCACAGTAATGGAATATGAGAAAGACGCAAACATGCCTTAAAAATCACTTCCAGGAATGGTATTATCACCGTCGACGCATGCTGTAGCAATACGGGGATAATGCCATCTGGAACCGGTGACTTGAAAGTTTTGAATGAGTTTATGGCCTACAGGATCTTGGGAGCTTGGGAGAGGGTAAGTACAGGGAGACGAGGAAGATAATTTTGTCCGTCCGAGTCTACAGGCTGACCGCCGCGGCGTATCCTCCGCTGAAGCTATTGAGGAAGATTAAATTTAAATTTTTTTTCTAGCAACGATATACGTTCTAACCTTCTCCCCGTTGGAGGTGGCATAGGTGATATACCGCTCACTCCCTAGCCTAGTTACTTTATTCTTAAAGATTTAAGGTTCCTGGACCAGGAACAACTTCAAGCTTGGAGAGGGATAGGAGAAGCTCAGCCCCAGCTACCTTGCAATGATGCAGATTGATCTGCACGATGTTAAGCAGCTGTGGCTTCGTTCCTTCTACTGCGGCAGCGGCGTTAGACGGAACCGAATCCATCCTGTGCCGAAGTGCAGCTTCCCTCCACGCGCCTGAAGGTATTCCTGGCCAGCAGTATCAACAGATACCTTTATGACCAGGCCTCCTCCCTCCGTACTTGAGCCAACTTAGCGCCAGCTGTCCGTACAGAGATTAGGATTTTGCTTCCACAATATTGTCAGCACGCGTGTCGGGTCCACATAGGGTGGCGGCACCCATGCTGTCAATATCTTCCTGCAGAGGATTTCTTTCAAGAATACAGCAACAAGTGCGCTTCCATCCCAAAGTCCCTGAAGGCCAGCTACTGCGGTCACAAGAAAGTTCTTCGACTCCTCATTTTCGCAGCAGATGACCTTCACTCCCTTGTAGACGGTAGCACTGCCAAATTGTAGCCTAGAAGGATCATCCCCTAGGAAAACCTGCTCCCTCAGACGGTCCTCAATGAGAAGCCACCGACTTTCGCTGATTTTGCCTTCTGGCTCAGCTCGGTCAATGACCGCTACACGGAGATTGTCCGGGTAAAAGGTTTGGGAGTATTTCCTCTTCCCTAAATTCTGGCTCGAAGGTTGTGGATTGGTGGTAGCAGACTTGGCCTTAGCTGACCTAGGGTCCACAGAGGCTGCTTGTACCGGCTTTGCCACTGTCTTCTTGCCAGCTACTGGCGTAGAAGACTCAGTTGACGGAGGAAGAAGTTTGCCCGTTAACGGTTTCTTTGCCTCGGGGTGTGGTTCCTCCGTTGACCGTCCTCTCTTCATCGTTACACGAGAAGAGGGTTTGGCCTCCTTTGGATCCACCATGGCAGCATTTCCGTTAAGGTCGTCCTTCCTTTTGTTCTTCCGTTTCCCTGCGTTAGATATGGTGAGGGCTACACTTGATTCCGTTGATGGCGCAACAGCCGAAGCTGTCTTTCCATCGTCGGGAGTGGTGCTGCCCTCCACCCCAGCCTCGTTGGTTGACTTGTCTTCAGATGGACTTTCCTTCGAGGTCTGTAAATAGAGAGGCAAGGTCCTTTTCGAGTGAACATTTTGGCAGTTCCGGATTGCTCTTTTCGAACTTCCGCACTGCCTTTAGGTTCATCCTACTCAGGACCTTTCCCCTCTCCGTAATATGTTGGGGATCGCGACCGACAATGCTTTTACAATACCTCACCGATCGTTTGTATCTCCTCCTTATTTTTCCCTCCTTCGATCCGGCGTCATCGTGGTTAATAGGAAAATCATTGTCGCCTTCCACGACGCCTTCCTCGACCCGGAGGTTGGTCCCATCGGTAGGTACCGATGGAACCCTTTATACATGAGTTGACCTCGCCTTGGCACTAGATTGACTGTCCCTTTTAGTTTTTTGGACTGACTCACCCCTCAAAGATGAGAGTTTGACGGTGACGTCGAGCTCCTCATCAGAGAGGGTGAGTCATTCACAAAACCAGAGGGCACACACTGCTGGCTGAGCCTCAGAGTGGTCTTCGCAGCTGCCCGATATATCTACCGGTCGTCCCACTATCCGCAACCCGTGGACGGTAGCTCTCAGCTATGCTTCCGCGAACGGTGGACAGTAGTTACAATAACGCTCTCAAAAGCACACACATACACATTTGTTGTGTTCATTTTTGAAAGAGCACTAAATATACTTCTGGACCACTTATTTTGATAAACCAAGCACATCAGGAAATCCAACAACACCCAAACTTGTTTTAGGAAAATTATCAAAAATGCAACTTTGTGGTGTAATTTTTTTTTTTCAAGATCATCGAAAATGGTTCTAGACCACTTATTTTGCTTAAAGAAATAAATGAAGAAATCCCACAATGGAAAGAGCTTTAATTCATATGACCCTTCGATATTTCTAGACCACTTATTTTGATACTCCAAATCCATGCAGAAATCCCACAACGGCCGGACTTATATTTTATATGGGCACTGTAAGGAAATGGTCAAGGATGCATTTTTGTGGTGGAAAGAACACCGAAAATATTTTTAGACTACTTATTTTGATAAAAAAAAGCCATCTGGAAATCCCCCAATGACCAGACTTAATTCTCATATGGTCACGGTATAGAAATGGTAAAGGATGCATTTTTGTGGTGTCCATTTTTGGAAAGATCATCGAATATACTTTTGTATTAACTATTATTATATATATTATATATGACATATATTTTATATGCTAACTGTAAGGAAGATGTAAAGAGAGATTCTTAGGTTGTGGATTGGTGGTAGCAGACTTGGCCTTAGCTGACCTAGGGTCCACAGAGGCTGCTTGTACCGGCCTTGCCACTGTCTTCTTGCCAGCTACTGGCGTAGAAGACTCAGTTGACGGAGGAAGAAGTTTGCCCGTTAACGGTTTCTTTGCCTCGGGGTGTGGTTCCTCCGTTGACCGTCCTCTCTTCATCGTTACACGAGAAGAGGGTTTGGCCTCCTTTGGATCCACCATGGCAGCATTTCCGTTAAGGTCGTCCTTCCTTTTGTTCTTCCGTTTCCCTGCGTTAGATATGGAGAGGGCTACACTTGATTCCGTTGATGGCGCAACAGCCGAAGCTGTCTTTCCATCGTCGGGAGTTGTGCTGCCCTCCACCCCAGCCTCGTTGGTTGACTTGTCCTCAGATGGACTTACCTTCGAGGTCTGTAAATAGAGAGGCAAGGTCCTTTTCGAGTGAACATTTTGGCAGTTCCGGATGGCTCTTTTCGAACTTCCGCACTGCTTTTAGGTTCATCCTACTCAGGACCTTTTCCCTCTCCGTAATATGTTGGGGATCGCGACCGACGATGCTTTTACAATACCTCACCGATCGTTTGTATCTCCTCCTTATTTTTCCCTCCTTCGATCCGGCGTCATCGTGGTTAATAGGAACATCATTGTCGCCTTCCACGACGCCTTCCTCGACCCGGAGGTTGGTCCCATCGGTAGGTACCGATGGAACCCTTTATACATGAGTTGACCTCGTCTTGGCACTAGATTGCCTGTCCCTTTTAGTTTTTTGGACTGACTCACCCCTCAAAGACGAGGGTATGACGGTGACGTCGAGCTCCTCATCAGAGAGGGTGAGTCATTCACAAAACCAGAGGGCACACACTGCTGGCTGAGCCTCAGAGTGGTCTTCGCAGCTGCCCGATATATCTACCGGTCGTCCCACTATCCGCAACCCGTGGACGGTAGCTCTCAGCTATGCTTCCGCGAACGGTGGACAGTAGTTACAATAACGCTCTCAAAAGCACACACATACACATTTGTTGTGTTCATTTTTGAAAGAGCACTAAATATACTTCTGGACCACTTATTTTGATAAACCAAGCACATCAGGAAATCCAACAACACCCAAACTTGTCTTTTAGGAAAATTATCAAAAATGCAACTTTGTGGTGTAATTTTTTTTTTGCAAGATCATCGAAAATGGTTCTAGACCACTTATTTTGCTTAAAGAAATAAATGAAGAAATCCCACAATGGATAGAGCTTTAATTCATATGACCCTTCGATATTTCTAGACCACTTATTTTGATACTCCAAATCCATGCAGAAATCCCACAACGGCCGGACTTATATTTTATATGGGCACTGTAAGGAAATGGTCAAGGATGCATTTTTGTGGTGGAAAGAACACCAAAAATATTTTTAGACTACTTATTTTGATAAAAAAAAGCCATCTGGAAATCCCCCAATGACCAGACTTAATTCTCATATGGTCACGGTATAGAAATGGTAAAGGATGCATTTTTGTGGTGTCCATTTTTGGAAAGATCATCGAATATACTTTTGTATT
Source organism: Musca domestica (assembly GCF_030504385.1). NCBI lineage: Eukaryota > Metazoa > Arthropoda > Insecta > Diptera > Muscidae > Musca > Musca domestica. The sequence goes on from NW_026712259.1 coordinate 59,347, forward strand.
AATTATTATTATATATATTATATATGACATATATTTTATATGCTAACTGTAAGGAAAATGTAAAGAGTGATTCTTAAAGGTCTTAATTTTTAGAAGGATAATCGATAATGCTGCTAAACCACTTATTTTGATAAACCAAGCCCACCTGGCCGGATTTATATTTCATATGGCCACTCTAAGGAGATCGTCAAGAATGCACCGGTGTCCAATTTTTGAAAGCGCATCCGAAATAGTTCTATACCACCTATTTTGATAAACCAAATACGTTTGGATATCCCACAGTGAAAAGACTTTGAATGCATGTGTTCGCTCAAGGGAGAAATAGATTTTGGCTCACTGTAGGGATATGGTCAAGGATGCACATTTGTTGGGTCCATTTTTGAAAGAGCCCTGAAAATATTTCTAGGCCAGATATTTTGATAAACCCATCCCATCTGGACTTTTCACAGAAGCCACACTTGTATTTCATATGGTCACTCTACGCAAATTATCAAGGATGCACCCTTGTGGTGTACATTTTTTGAAAGAACATCGAAAATTGTTCTATACTACTTATTTTGTAAAAAGAATCCCACACCTTTTAAAAGACCGTCGATCATTTCTGGATGAGCGTCGAAAATACCTTTAAACCACTTATTTTGCTACTCCGTCAATCGTCAAGGAAGCACCTTTGTGGTGTTCATTTTTCGAAAGAGCACTGAAAATACTTTTAAACCACTAATTTTGATAAACCAAACCTATTTGGAAATCCCACAGTTACCAGATAGGTCCACTTGTTTTGATAAGCCAAACCCATTTGGATATCCCACAGTGACCAGACTTATAGCTCATGTGTTTACTCAAAGGAGAAATGGGTTTTGGCTCACTGTAAGGATATGGTCAAGAATGCACCTTTGTGCTGTCTTTGGATAGATCATCGAAAATGCTTCTAGACCACTTAGTTTGATAAAACAACACATCTGGAAATTCAACAATGGCCAGATTTATAATTCATGTGTTCGGTCAAAGGAGAAATGGGTTTTGGCTCACAGTAGGGAAATGGTCACGAATGCACCTTTGTGGTGTCCATTTTTGGGAAGGGTATCGAAAATACTGCAGACCACTTATTTTGTTAAACCAAATATATATTGAAGTCCCACAATGGTCAGACCTTTATTTCGTATGGTCACAGTAAGAAATTGTACATAGTGGACTTTCTAGACCACTTATTATGATAAAACAAAAGCATCTGGAAATCCCACTCTAAGAAAATTGTCAAGAATGCACCCTTGTCGTGAATATTTTTGAAAGAACATCGAAAATTGTTCTAAAACACATTCAAGAAGAAATCCCACAATGCGTAGAGCTTTAAATGATTGGGTCCTAGTATGGAAAATGTTAAGGATGCAACTTTTAAAAGACCGTCGATAATTGTTGAAAGTGCTTCGAAAATACCCATCTGGAAATCTCACAGTGGCCAGACTTATATTAATATGACCACTGTGGGAAAATTGTCAGGGATGCAGCTTTCCGGTGTCCATTATTGGAAAGAGCATCAAATAAACTTCTGCACCACTTATTTTGATAAACTAAGTCCATTTGGAAATCCCAGAGTATCCAGACTTATCTTTCATATGTTTTCTCAACTAAGAAATTAAGTTGGAGCCACTGTAAGAAAATTGTCAAGGATTCGCCTTTGTTGTGTCCTTTTTTAAAAGAGCAACGAAGATACTTCTAGGCCACTCATTTTGATAACCCAAACCCACCTTGAAACCCTAAAGTGGCCAGACTTATATTTCATATGGTCACTGTTAAGAAATGGTCAAGATGCCTCTTTGCGGTGTTCATTATTGGGAAAAGCATCGAATATAGTTCTAGCACAATGTATGGAAATGTTCAAGGGTAAAGCTTTGCGGTGTCCTTTGTTAGATAACTTATTTTGATAAACAAAGTCCATCTGGAGATCTCAGAGTGCCCAGATTTATATTTCATCTGTTCCATCAAATAGGAGGTTACCGCGGGCCCAACGAATGGAATTGGTAATGGATGCGGAAGCAGTTATGGACCACTTATTTCGATCAATCTAACCAATCTGGAAATCCCACAGTGGCTAGGCTTGTATTTCATATAGTCACTATAAAAAGAATTTGGTTTGGGTCACTGTAAGGAAATGGTAAAGGATGCACCTTTGTTGTGGCGACTATTGGAAAAAGCATAGAATATACTTTTAGACCACTTATTTTGATAAACTAAACCCATCTGGACATACCAGATTGTCCAGACTAATATATTTCATCTGTTCCCTAAACTATGGAATTGGCTTGGGTCCACCGTAAGGAAATTGTAATGGATGCGCTTTTGTTGTGTCCATTTTATGAAAAAAGCGCCGAGTATAATTCTAGACCACTAATTTTGAAAAACTATACCCATCTACAGATTACACATTGGGCAGACTTATGTTTCATATTGTCAGTACAAGAAAAAATTAGTTTGGCCCCACTGTAAGAAAACGGTAAAGGATACACCTTTGTCGTGGTTACTATTGAGAATAGCGTCGAATATACTCCATGTGCGTGAAGATAAAATCGATTTAACTAGCGAAGACAACACCCAGTCTGGGCGCACTTTCTGTTGTATAACAGTGTATAACAGATATGCGGAAAATAAAAACGATTTTGTAGACGTAAAATAAAAACGATTTTTGAAGATGCGAAACAAGAATGCAATTTTTTTAAATTTGTAGTTATTCTTGTTTGTACCTGATAATGAACATAATTATAAATAAAAAAAAAATAAAATAACTAATTTAAAGGTGTTTCAATAAAAAACTTTCGTCATCATACCGATTATTTTTTAATGGAAGAAAATTACATAGCCCACTGTGCAGCAATAAAAAATAGTGCACGCATATGAATGGCACTGCAGGAAAGGCAGTTCCAAGAGCTTTGTAAAACGCTATTACTTGGCCAAATCGATCGTGGAAAATTAGAGAAAAATCGATTTTTCTTATTTTTCAAAAGTTATCAACGAGTCCCACTGTGCGAAAACTAAAAATAGTGCAAGCTCATGGAATAGCACGTTGGAAAGCCAATGAGGTGTACTTTCAAAATATAAACACTCCTGAAAGATTAATCGGGCAGATTTTTTTTAAAAAATATTTTTCCTAAAGTCAAGTGTTTTCTAGAGGGAAACATAAAATGGTCCACTGTGCAGCAATAAAAATAGTGCACGCATATGAATGACACTGCAGGAAAGGTCGTTCCAAGAGCTTTCTAAAACGCTATTACTTGGCCAAATCGATCGTGGAAAATTAGAGAAAAATCGATTTTTCTTATTTTTCAAAAGTTATCAACGAGTCCCACTGTGCGAAAACTAAAAATAGTGCAAGCTCATGGAATAGCACGTTGGAAAGCCCATGAGGTGTACTTTCAAAATATAAACACTCCTGAAAGATTAATCGGGCAGATTTTTTTTAAAAAATATTTTTCCTAAAGTCAAGTGTTTTCTAGAGGGAAACATAAAATGGCCCACTGTGCAGCAATAAAAAATAGTGCACGCATATGAATGGCACTGCAGGAAAGGTCGTTCCAAGAGCTTTCTAAAACGCTATTACTTGGCCAAATCGATCGTGGAAAATTAGAGAAAAATTGATTTTTCTTATTTTTCAAAAGTTATCAACGAGTCCCACTGTGCGAAAACTAAAAATAGTGCAAGCTCATGGAATAGCACGTTGGAAAGCCCATGAGGTGTACTTTCGATATATAAAAAGTCCTGAAAGATTAATCGGGCAGATTTTTTTAAATCTTTCAAGGACTTTTTATATATCAAAAGTACACCTCATGGGCTTTCCAACGTGCTATTCCGTGAGCTTGCACTATTTTTAGTTTTCGCACAGTGGGGCTCGTTGATAACTTTTGAAAAATAAGAAAAATCAATTTTTCTCTAATTTTCCACGATCGATTTGGCCAAGTAATAGCGTTTTAGATAGCTCTTGGAACGACCTTTCCTGCAGTGCCATTCATATGCGTGCACTATTTTTTATTGCTGCACAGTGGGCCATTTTATGTTTCCCTCTAGAAAACACTTGACTTTAGGAAAAATATTTTTAAAAAAAAATCTGCCCGATTAATCTTTCAGGACTTTTTATATATCGAAAGTACACCTCATGGGCTTTCCAACGTGCTCTTCCATGAGCTTGCACTATTTTTAGTTTTCGCACAGTGGGACTCGTTGATAACTTTTGAAAAATAAGAAAAATCAATTTTTCTCTAATTTTCCACGATCGATTTGGCCAAGTAATAGCGTTTTAGAAAGCTCTTGGAACGAGCTTTCCTGCAGTGCCATTCATATGCGTGCACTATTTTTTATTGCTGCACAGTGGGCCATTTTATGTTTCCCTCTAGAAAACACTTGACTTTAGGAAAAATATTTTTTAAAAAAAATCTGCCCGATTAATCTTTCAGGACTTTTTATATCTCGAAAGTACACCTCATGGGCTTTCCAACGTGCTATTCCATGAGCTTGCACTATTTTTAGTTTTCGCACAGTGGGACTCGTTGATAACTTTTGAAAAATAAGAAAAATCAATTTTTCTCTAATTTTCCACGATCGATTTGGCCAAGTAATAGCGTTTTAGAAAGCTCTTGGAACGACCTTTCCTGCAGTGCCATTCATATGCGTGCACTATTTTTTATTGCTGCACAGTGGGCCATTTTATGTTTCACTCTAGAAAATACTTGACTTTAGGAAAAATATTTTTTAAAAAAAATCTGCCCGATTAATCTTTCAGGACTTTTTATATCTCGAAAGTACACCTCATGGGCTTTCCAACGTGCTATTCCATGAGCTTGCACTATTTTTAGTTTTCGCACAGTGGGACTCGTTGATAACTTTTGAAAAATAAGAAAAATCAATTTTTCTCTAATTTTCCACGATCGATTTGGCCAAGTAATAGCGTTTTACAAAGCTCTTGGAACTGCCTTTCCTGCAGTGCCATTCATATGCGTGCACTATTTTTTATTGCTGCACAGTGGACCATTTTATGTTTCCCTCTAGAAAACACTTGACTTTAGGAAAAATATTTTTTAAAAAAAATCTGCCCGATTAATCTTTCAGGAGTGTTTATATTTTGAAAGTACACCTCATGGGCTTTCCAACGTGCTATTCCATGAGCTTGCACTATTTTTAGTTTTCGCACAGTGGGACTCGTTGATAACTTTTGAAAATAAGAAAAATCGATTTTTCTCTAATTTTCCACGATCGATTTGGCCAAGTAATAGCGTTTTAGAAAGCTCTTGGAACGACCTTTCCTGCAGTGTCATTCATATGCGTGCACTATTTTTTATTGCTGCACAGTGGGCCATTTTATGTTTCCCTCTAGAAAACACTTGACTTTAGGAAAAATATTTTTTAAAAAAAATCTGCCCGATTAATCTTTCAGGAATTTTTATATCTCGAAAGTACACCTCATGGGCTTTCCAACGTGCTATTCCATGAGCTTGCACTATTTTTAGTTTTCGCACAGTGGGACTCGTTGATAACTTTTGAAAAATAAGAAAAATCGATTTTTCTCTAATTTTCCACGATCGATTTGGCCAAGTAATAGCGTTTTACAAAGCTCTTGGAACTGCCTTTCCTGCAGTGCCATTCATATGCGTGCACTATTTTTATTGCTGCACAGTGGGCTATGTAATTTTCTTCCATTAAAAAATAATCGGTATGATGACGAAAGTTTTTTATTGAAACACCTTTAAATTAGTTTTTTTATTTTTTTTTTTATTTATAATTATGTTCATTATCAGGTACAAACAAGAATAACTACAAATTTAAAAAAATTGCATTCTTGTTTCGCATCTTCAAAAATCGTTTTTATTTTACGTCTACAAAAATCGTTTTTATTTTCCGCATATCTGTTATACACTGTTATACAACAGAAAGTGCGCCCAGACTGGGTGTTGTCTTCGCTAGTTAAAATCGATTTTATCTTCACGCACATGTAAGTAAAGATAAAAAAGCCGCTAAGAATAAAACTAAGAAGATACTGGTACTTGCCCCTACTACTTGGCTGTTCGATTGGAACTAATCCGATTCGGGGAATATTTTTCTATCTTCAGATAATTCAAATCGCAAAATATTATTGAATTTATATACTTATTTGTGTGTCAACGAAATTTTCCTTTTTTCTTCAATTTTCGAAGATTTTTTAATTAACTACTTTGATAAGCATTTGCTTTTGGCTTTCATAATCACAATTTAAATGATATTAATATTTTTCCTTCTTTGTTAGATTTGGCACCAGATACCGCTTAACAGACATAAATAAACTTAAATGAGCACGCAAATCATAAAAATACCGGTTCTCCATCAAGGAATCTGCTTACTCACCTACTTAGCCTTGCAGTAGAGGCCAGCTCATTTTACTGCAATTCACGTTGTCTTAGTCATTTCCATCTATTGATCGAGGAAAGGAGTATTTTTCACCTTTTTCAACTTTTCTATTCCAAAACAAGTTTATCAACTCTAAAATTTGCCTTCAGAAAAACACGATTGTTAATTATTTTAAGAACGGATTTCGATCAATTGTGTTTAAAAAATTATAACAGCGCTTAATCGACATGCAAAAAATTGTTTTAGGTATATACATTTAGCTTTAAATTGTTTTCCAAATTTTATCGCGCAGAAAAAATACACACAAACCAAGCCCAAGCAAAAATCCCTAAATTTATTCTACCAACAACTGATTTCGAGAACATGTTATATATGCTAAAATAATCGTTAAGTCTTCCAATTTCATTTAGCATATAGCTTCTGTTGGAGGTGTCCCGCTGCCGTTTAATGTTTCTTTGGGAAGTCAAAATTTTATTGTTAGTCCAACAATTTCCGTTTCCGATATTATGTATGGAGTATGATAATTCATTATAATGCTATCGACAGGTAGCAACGTTACTAACTTCACTCGTTTCAGAACTTTGGGTATTAAAAGACTATTTACTTACCCCTAGTTTTGTTGATGGCAATATTTCTTAGATTGTTACGTAATCCTGATTGGCGGCGTCAAAAGTGACCATCCGGCTGCTAGCGGTCTCGGGGTCTGGTTCTCAACCGTCACTTTGTAACACCTCAGGACGAACACGAAATTTGAACTTTACAAATCACAAATATAATGCACTACACAAACACAACACCTGCTCAGACAAGAGAGAGTTTTAGCTAAAGAGTTGTAAAACATACAACTTCGTCTTTTTTATTTGCCGGTTTCTTGGTGCCTAATCTAGGCTCTTTTTTGGGAAGGTCGAGGAGATTCAATTTCTTCCATGCACACAGCGTGACCGTTGTGCCACTAAAGTATCAATTTTGCCACTTTTTTGGGCTTTGTGCCACTTTTTATTTTGATCCTAAATGAGCCACTTTTTTGAATTTTTGTGTCACTTTTTTATACATTGTGCCACCTTTATATATTAAGTTTGTCATTCCGTTTGTAACACCTCGAAATATACATTTTAGACCCCACAAAGTATATATATTCTTGCTCAGCATAAAATTCTACTTCGATTTATCAATGTCCGTCCGTCTTTGGAAATCACACTAGGCTCAGAACGAAATGAAGTAAGTTGAAGTAAGTCCAGGTCTACGTCTTCGTATAGCCCCCATATAACTGTACCCCCGATAATCGGCATTTGGATGATTTTAGCGACATTTCTATTTTTCCTTCTTTGTTAGATTTGGCACCAGATACCGCTTAACAGACATAAATAAACTTAAATAAGCATGCAAATCATAAAAATACCGATTCTCCATCAAGGAATCTGCTTACTCACCTACTTAGCCTTGCAGTAGAGGCCAGCTCATTTTACTGCAATTCACGTTGTCTTAGTCATTTCCATCTATTGATCGAGGAAAGGAGTATTTTTCACCTTTTTTCAACTTTTCTATTCCAAAACAAGTTTATCAACTCTGAAATTTGCCTTCAGAAAAACACGATTGTTAATTATTTTAAGAACGGATTTCGATCAATTGTGTTTAAAAAATTATAACAGCGCTTAATCGACATGCAAAAAATTGTTTTAGGTATATACATTTTGCTTTAAATTATTTTCCAAATTTTCTCGCGCAGAAAAAATACACACAAACCAAGACCAAGGCAAAAATCCCTAAATTTATTCTACCAACAACTGATTTCGAGAACATGTTATATGCTTAAATAGCATATAGCTTCTGTTGGAGGTGTCCCTACCAAAACTGATATGTTTCTTTGGGAAGTCAAAATTTTATTGTTAGTCCAACAATTCCCGTTTGCGATATTATGTATGGAGTATGATAATTCATTATCAAGCAACATTTTTTAACCAGAAGTTACTCTTACTCGGATGTCCTGTTGTATGCTAGATTTAGAGATTTATCTGAATACTCTGTACTTCGAAGTTAGGAAATTATTGGCTATCTTTAGTATGCAACTTTGGTGCTTTAGCTAAACGAGTTGTAAAACATACAACTTCGTCTTTTTTATTTGTCTGTTTCTTGATGCCTCATTTAGGCTTTTTTCCTAGAGGAAGATCGAGGAGATTTAATTTCTTCGGATCATCGGATCAACTTTCACAACATATCAACTTTTTCACATCCACTGGTTTGGGTGGCATAACTAATGAATTGTGTCAACTCTTAAAGATTGCTCCGAAATCTGTACCCTCATTCACATTATCAAGTTCTCTATCATCGGAATTGTCTGCACCATCCGACGACGATTCTTCAGGTGATTCAGAAAAAACATAAAAGCAAAAATAAGAAGATGACCAAGATGAAAAATCCTCCGAATAAAAAGGAAAAGACTAAAAATTTGTAAGTAAAAATACAAAGCCGCAAAGAAAAACACTAAGAAGAGAATGACTAGAAAGGTAGCAGCAGTAAATTAAAATCTTCAAATAGTTCGGGCTCGATCCAAAATGAGAATAAAAAATGGTAGAGAGTCAAAAACAAAACGGCTTAAGTTGTTTAAACGGTCTGAATGTATCTAGAAATCGAAGAAGTTCCTTTCGACAGGACCGAGGGTCTTCTACGACCAATAGGTCTGTCTCCAGGGACAAGGACGATCAACTAAAACAAAGATTAGTTTCTACCGTTGATTTCGAAGACCGGAAAAGAAACATTCATTAAGAACTCCAAGGCGAGTTCGTTCACAAAAAAGACGACGTGAACGACGTCGATCAGTGTCGTCATATTATGAAAGGAGAGGGTCACACTGATCTGAGCCAATCGAAATAAGGCGAGAGGAACGAAGAGACGTCATGCAAAACGTGATAAAAGAGTAAAATCCAAACGTTTCAGGCGAGATGAATTCTCCAAGAACGATAAAAAAAGTACCTGGCGAAATAAAAAAAGGAAAAGTCCAACGATAATGGTACTGTAACTGAACTCAAGGCCAACAGAACGTCAAAGGAAAAGTGTAGATATACTAACATCATGTACTTGTTTACCACCCGATAAATTGCGTATGATACAAGCAGAAATTACGGACAAATCAAAATATAGCTCGGGAAGCTCTTAAGAAATACATACATGGTTACATCAATAAAGTCAATGTGAATAGTGTTGCAGTAATCACGCGAAAATTTCTTAAGGAAAATATAGTACGTGGTAGAGGCGTACTTTGCCATTCCATAATACTAGCTCAAGCTGCATCGTCAACATTTACGCATGTTTATGCCGCCATGGTGGCCATTATTTATTCAAAATTTCCCAATATTGGGAAATTGATGCTGATACGTTTGGTCATACAATTCAAACGAGCATTTGGGTGTAACGATAACACCGTTTCTTTGTCTTCTCCAATTTTCATTGCCCACTTGATTGAATTGCCGACTGATAATAATGTTGAAGTGGCCATAACATTTCTTAAGGAATGTGGTATGAAATTGACAGAGGTATCATCGGAGGGGGTGGAGGCATATTTGAATCGCTTAAAAGTATCTTGTATGAAGGCAAGTTGGATACACATGTACAATATATGATTGAAGTTTAACTTCAATTACGCAGATATGGCCTTATGGACCATCGACCGATTATTGAGTCCTTAGAATTGGTAGAAGAATGTGATCAACTCACTCATTTGCTATTGTTGGAAGATGTCACATACCCGAAATACGTATTGAGTAAGGTTATAGAAATTTTTAAATTATTTTTTTATGTCATTAAAAAATGTTTTTAATTTTTAGACGCTTTTAAATTTGATGATCACTACGAGACCAATTAAGAGAAATGATATATATTTCACAAAATTTGTTCTTTAATATTGGCGAATTACCCGCATTATTTTTGATTGAATATTTTTCAATCTTCAGATAATTCAAATCGCATAATATCATTGGATTGATAGACTTATTAGTGTGTCAACGAAATTTTCCTTTTTTCTTCAATTTTCGAAGATTTTTTAATTAACTACTTAGACAAGCATTTGCTTTTGGCTTTCATAATCACAATTTAAATGATATTAATATTTTTCCTTCTTTGATAGATTTGGCACCAAATACCGCTTAACAGATATAAATAAACTTAAATGAGCATGCAAATCATAAAAATACCGATTCTCCATCAAGGAATCTGCTTACTCACCTACATAGCCTCCGCAATTTTCACGGTGTCTTAGTAATTTCCGTATATTGATCGAGGAAAGGAGTATTTTTCACCTTTTTTCAACTTTTCTATTCCAAAACAAGTTTATCAAATCTAAAATTTGCCTTCAGAAAAAAAAAAAACGATTGTTAATTATTTTAAGAACGGATTTCGATCAATTGTGTTTAAAAAATTATAACAGCGCTTCATCGACATGCTTTATACAAAAAATTGTTTTAGGTATATAAATTAAGCTTTAAATAATTTTCCAAATTTTCTCGCGAGGAAAAAATACACACAAACCAAGCCCAAGGCAAAAACCCCAAAATTTATTCTACCAACAACTAATTTCGAGAACATGTTATATATGCTAAAATAATCGTTAAGTCATCCAATTTCATTTAGCATATAGCTTCTGTTGGAGGTGTCCCGCTGCCGTTTAATGTTTCTTTGGGAAGTCAAAATTTTATTGTTAGTCCAACAATTTCCGTTTCCGATATTATGTATGGAGTATGATAATTCATTATAATGCTATCGACAGGTAGCAACGTTACTAACTTCACTCGTTTCAGAACTTTGGGTATTAAAAGACTATTTACTTACCCCTAGTTTTGTTGATGGCAATATTTCTTAGATTGTTACGTAATCCTGATTGGCGGCGTCAAAAGTGACCATCCGGCTGCTAGCGGTCTCGGGGTCTGGTTCTCAACCGTCACTTTGTAACACCTCAGGACGAACACGAAATTTGAACTTTACAAATCACAAATATAATGCACTACACAAACACAACACCTGCTCAGACAAGAGAGAGTTTTAGCTAAAAGAGTTGTAAAACATACAACTTCGTCTTTTTTATTTGCCGGTTTCTTGGTGCCTAATCTAGGCTCTTTTTTGGGAAGGTCGAGGAGATTCAATTTCTTCCATGCACACAGCGTGACCGTTGTGCCACTAAAGTATCAATTTTGCCACTTTTTTTGGGCTTTGTGCCACTTTTTTATTTTGATCCTAAATGAGCCACTTTTTTGAATTTTTGTGTCACTTTTTTATACATTGTGCCACCTTTATATATTAAGTTTGTCATTCCGTTTGTAACACCTCGAAATATACATTTTAGACCCCACAAAGTATATATTCTTGTTCAGCATAAAATTCTACGTCGATTTATCAATGTCCGTCCCTCTGTGGAAATCACTCTAGCCTCCGAACGAAATGAAGTAAGTTGAAGTAAGTCCAGGTCTACGTCTTCGTATAGCCCCCATATAACGGTACCCCCGATAATCGGCATTTGGATGATTTTAGCGACATTTCTATCGGAATTGCTTTAAACTTGGTATTTGAAGTTCGTAATAGATACTAAAGCATATGACAGGAGATTGTCTGTGTAGGTTCACGTCTTCTTATAGCCCCTATATAACGGCACCCCGATATTCGGTATTTTAATGATTTTAGCGAAATTATTTACGGGAATTATTTCAAATTCTGTATTTGAACTTCGTAATGGATACTACAGCCTATGCCGCAAAATTGTCTGTGCAGGTCCACGTTTCATAACCCCAATATATATTCTATATATTCGGTATTTTATTTATTTTAGCTACATTATAAACAGATTTTTTTTCAAGTTTCGCATTTAAATATTATAATAGCTTATGACAAAATTTGCCTATGCAGGTCCACGTTGTCGTATAGACCCTAATATACGGCTACATTCGGTATTTTTAAGATTTTAACAGAATTTTTAACCGATTTTATTTTATTTTTTTGTGAAAATTGCAAAATTTTTACCACATGGTGGAGGGTATTCAAAGTTCAGCCCGGCCGAACTTACAACTTTTTTACTTGTTTTAAATAAAATGTGAAATAAATTGTGCCACTTTCTGTGCCACCATTTAAAGTGATATGTGCCACTTTTTTTTAACTAATAATACTTTTTGTGATACTTTTTGAAAATTTCCAGCGGCCACACTGCATACACATTTGAAGTGATTTGAAGTGGCCTCATTTGATGTAAGTTTCCTTTATTAAGGCAGATCTATATTCTTCTATAAGGAAATGGATTTTTTATGTCATCTTTAAAATATTCGTTGGAATCTGATATAACTTTGATTTTTTCACTCTGTTCTTCAAGAGCAGTTTTATAGTTTCCAATTATCTCTTCAAGATTATCATTATCCTGAAAATTTTCATTTCCTTTGTTATCAATAACATTTGTTGGACTAAACTATGAAATTGATGTGGATTTACATCATCACTGATACCTTTTCCTTCTAAAACCATGACATCTCGTGAAATTTTACTTTTCCTTTGGTGCATGCAGACAACAACAACTGAATGCATGCAAATTGCTCAACTCCTAAAGATTGCTCCGAAATCTGTACCCTCGTCGTCATGATCAAGTTCTTTATCATCGGAATTGTCTGCACGATCCGACGACGATTCTTTAAATGTTTCAAAAAAACATAAAAGCAAAAATAAGATCACCAAGAAAAAAATCTTTCGAATAAAAAGGAAAAAACCTAAAAAAATTTGTAAATAAAAATAAAAGGCCACAAAGAAAAAAAACCAAGAAGCGAATGACTAAAAATGTAGCAGCAGTAAATCATAATCTTTAAATAGTTCGGGCTCGAAACAAATTGAAAAATGAAAGAATGAAAAATGGTGGAAATTAAAAAACAAAACGGCATTTGGGTGTTACACTCAAGATCGTTTGTTTGTCTTGTTCAAATTCCATTGGCCACTTGGTTAATCAAAGGGTGGCCCTAGAAATTCTAAGACTCTTGATTGAATCGCCGACTGATGATAATGTTGAAGTGGTCATAACATTTCTTAAGGAATGTGGTATGCAATTGACAGAGGAATCATCCGAGAGGTTTGGAGGCATTTTTGAATTGCTTAAAAATATCTTGCATGAAGGCAAGTTGGATAAATGTGTACAATATATGATTGAAGTTTTACTTCAAGTACGCAGAGATGGCTTTAAGGACCATCAATCGATTATTGAGTCCTTATAATTGGTAGCAGAATATGATCAATTCACTCATTTGCTATTGTTGGAAGATGTCACATACTAGATATATTGAGTAAGTTAATAGAACTTAATAAATAATTTTTTTTGTCATTAATTTTATTAATTTTTAGACGCATTTAAATTTGACGATCAGTACGAGAGCAATGAAGAGAAATATAAAGCACTTAGTAAGGATATTTTGGGTAGCTATGCTTCAGACTCGGATGGCTCCTTCGGTTCGGGTAGTAATTCCGAAACTGCATTATGTGACTGTGATAAGGGCAAAAATGAGGTTAATAATGAATACACAAGTGGTGACATTAATGATGAATCGAAAACAAATCTGATTGCGGTAAGAAGAACAATATAAATTAACAATAAAATAAATTCTAGTTTGGATTATGGGGAATGTGCCCAAAAATTAATGAAAATGCAATTGAAAAAAAGCCCCAAACAAAAAAACTAAGAAGCTAATGACAAAAAATGTAGCAGCAGTAAATCAAAATCTTCAAATAGTTCGGGCTCGAACCAAAATGAGAATGGAAAATGATAGAAAATCAAAAACAAAACGGCTTAAGATGTTTTAAACGGTCTGAATGTGTCAAGAAATCAAAGAAGCCCCTTTCGACACGGCCGAGAGTCTTCTACGTCCAAAAGGTCTGTCTCCAGGGACAAGGACAATCAACTAAGACGAAGATTAGGATCTACAGTCGATTTCGAAGACCGGAAAAACATCCATCAAGAACTCCACGACGAGTTCTTTCACCAAAAAGGCGACATGAACGACGTCGTTCAGTGTCGAAAGTGCGGATCGAAAGAAGGCGAGAGGAACGAAAGAGACGTTATGCAAAACGTGATGAAAGAGTAAAAATCAAAACGTTTCAGAATCGCCGATTGATGATAATGTAGAAGTGGCTATAACATTTTGAGGTATGAAATTGACAGAGGTATCATCGAATCATCGTGGAGGCATATTTGAGTCGCTTAAAAGTATCTTGTATTGGATACACATGTACAATATATGATTATATATATTGTTGACCGAAGCCATTAGTTGCGATGTTTTAGACTGCATAAAGCAAAATAAAGATGACGCCACAACTTCAATTCGTATTTCTTTCAATAATTGGTCGAATACATGGGTTTGGATCAGATTAATAAATCATGATCAAGTTCTTTATCATCGGAATTGTCTGCACCATCCGACGACGCTTCTTAAAGTTATTCAGAAAGTAGGAAAAAAACTTTAAGGCAAAAATAAGAAGATGCCCAAGAGAAAAAAATCCTCCGGATAAAAAGGGGGAAAAAACTAAAAAAATCTAAGTAAAGATAAAAAAGCCGCTAAGAAAAAAACTAAGAAGATACTGGTACTTCCCCGTACTACTTGGCGTTCGGACAGAATGTGATTACCAACGGCGCAGCATATTCCCTTCTTCGTTGGTTAGAAATGTTAGAAGATAGCCCTTCAAGCTTGTTGTATATCACCTTATGGTTATTTATATTTTAATCTATTATGGTAGCAATTTTTTCGCTGGCATTTATTGAATTAACTTGAACAAAAAGTGATTTTATCAAAAATTAATTTTTAAAGTTAACATTAATCCTGTAAACTGGTATTTTTTCCGGAGACACAATTTTTATACTCCAAAAACTGATATATAATTCACAAAATTTTGCCTTTTGGTAAGTTTTTTTAATATTGGTGAATTATCCGCATTATTTTTGATTGAATATAATAATAATTCAAATTGCAAAATATCATTGGATTGATAGACTTATTTGTATGTCAACGAAATTTTTCATTTAATACCCTCCACCATACTATGGAATGTATATTAATTTTGTCATTCCGTTTGTAACTCCTCGAAATACTCTTGTCAGACCCAACAAAGTATATATATTCTTCATCAGCGTAAAATTCTAAGACGATTTAGCCGTGCCCATCTGTGTGTGCTATCTTTCGAAAGAATTGAGATAGAAGGCTAAAATTTTGCACACAAGTTTATTTTTCCTGTAGGCAGGTTTATTTTGTAAATGGGCCATGTAGGTCCACGTTTTCATATAGCCCCCATATAACGGTACCTGCCGATATTCGGTAGTTTGATGATTTTAGCGTCATTATTCTCCGGAATTGTTTCAAATTACGTATATAGAGTTCGTAATGGGAACTACAGTCTGTGACAGAAAATTGTCTATGCAGATCCAGGTCTTCGTACAGGTCCCATACCTCCCTATATTCAGCATTTTGACGAGTTTGGGTACAATACCCACCAAAAATGTTTGAGAAGTCGTATTTGAAGTTCTTAATGGATTATGCAGCCTACGACAGAACATGGTCTATGCTGATCCAGGTCTTCACACAGCTCCATCATAACGGTATCTCCCTATATACGATATTTTGATGATTTTAGCTACATTAATTACCGTACATTATATTATATTCAAAGGTCGGGCCGGCCGAAATTACTGCTTTTTAACTTGTTCAACTTTTCAATTCCAAAACAAGTTTATCAACAGAACAGTGTTGGCTTGTTTGTTCGGGATACCATAGTATTTTTATGTTGAACACTGGTCAGGCTTAATCCCTTTATTGTTGTTTTTATAAAACAATGTTTTTTATTAGTGGAGAACGATGATAATGTTTACCAGGGGTTAAGGCAGGGAATACCTAGGTTTCGGAAAGAGCCACTAATCCTCATCAGTTCCCTTGTTTTTGTCTGGGATATTCTCCCCAGAAGTTATTTTAAAAATAACTTCTATGACAAAAAAACATTTTTTACCCAAGTGAAGAGATTGTAAGCTCAATAGAAGAGGAAACAAAGAATTAAATAAACTAAAATTCTTTTGGAAAATCTTCTATATCTTACAACCGCACTTATAAACATTTACATTTTTCTCCACTTATTATGCTTTCGGTCTACCTAAACGAAGTAGCATAACCATGTAAGTTGGTTTGTCTGTTACAACAAAAACCCCTTCGTCGACCGTGCCTTGTCTATTAATAGAACAGTGTTGGCTTGTTTGTTTGGGATACCATAGTATTTTGTTGTTGAAAAATGGTCAGGCTTAATCCCTTTATTGTATGTTTGGTATCCCAAACAACAAGCCAACGTTGCACGGTCGGCGAAGGTAAATTTGAAAAAGTGATGCCAAGTTCATGTTGTTTTTTGTACAACACGTCAGACGTGTTGCAAAAATACAAAACTGGGGATAATAGTGGGTAGGTAGAACACCTAATAAAGGTAAATAATAAATGTCAGGGAAATTATGGAAAAATCTTGGAAAAGAGGGAAAGCTTGGTTGAGCGTCCTTGGTGGCCGTATATAAAGAACAGTGAGGGCTAAAAACGCATTTATTTCAAAGTCGTGTGGAACAGAAAAAAACAGTTCTGTCAATTTTTTATTATTTTTTTTTTGTGAATAAAAATAAAGTAAGGAAATACTAAGTTGGCAGTTACTATTCGTGTGTTTTATTTGTGTGGCGTATCTAAACAATGTATAAGTGGTGTTATGTCGGATATGTTGTGTTAAATTTTTGTGTGTTTTAATTAGGGAAATAACGCCGCGCATAAATCCACAATTGGATAACGACATCCGACTTAAACGAGAAAAGAGCGGGCATCCCCAACAATCGTTTTTTGAATCGCCAGGCGCGGAACCGAGGTTCCAGGCCCAGAAAAGAACCCGGAAACTGACAGAAGCTGGAAACAGCTGGGAAACGGCCAGTGAAAAAAACAGGCGACAGTACCGATCCGGGAAGCTAACAATAGATACAAAATCTGTAAAAGAAGAAATAGAAAAAAAAAATGAAATTCGTCGATTAAAGATTATTGGCATTTAACCAAAAGAAAGAAAAAACTAAACTAAAACTAAATGTATTGTTTGTAGTTAGATAAATAGTGCTTAAGAGATAATAGTAAAGATATTTAATGCCCAGGTAATTTTTCCTAAGTGAGTGTAGGGTTTCCTCAAAATTTACAGCTAGACTACGTCTATATTTTTTTGGGACAAGAATTTAGAATGCCCAAAACTTTCGTCTAAGCGAGATCCTTTAGGCTGAATTTAGAGTAGTTTTATTAGCCAAAGTTTGGCGCTCCTAGCGGTGTAATAAAAAAGGTAATCTGAGTATTGACACACAAATTTTCTCGTTCGGGTATTAATAGTCCAGTTTTTTTTCTTATGTGTTCATGTTGAAATTAGTTTTAAGAGAAACAAATAAATAAGTTTAATGTCTAAATGTTTCAAGAATAATATGTTGTGCTAAATTTTGTTGTTAGAGAGGAGGTTAGGCGTTGTAAGTAAGAGAGTGTGTGTGGCTTTTTGGGGCCCTTTGAAAATTTTTGTGTGTATATTGTCTAAATGGTCAAGGATGGGTGGGCATATTGGGGGAGCAATAATATCAAGCTCCTGTGTCATAGGTGTATGTTGTTTATGTATGTTTTTTTCGTTTTTTTGTTTATGTGGGTTGATGGTGGAAGGGTTGAGATCCCCCTGGATAACCGCTCTCTCCTGAGCGTAAGCCGAATGTAACAATATGGCGCCCAAATTCAAAGAAAACATTAATATCTTCCAGATATTAGCCAATAAAAATGTACAATAAAATCTACGTACTGTGCAATATACCATAGGAGGCAATAGATTTGAGCTAAATATCGCATTTTTTACATGCTTGTGAATATTGCAACAACTTTCTAAGTAATTAAAAAGTGTCAATAATGCAATATTTAGCACAGAAAGTAAAAAATTTGGATATTCTGTTCCAAAGATTAGGGTCATTCATGTTTTTTTTTTTTTTTTTTTTTTTTTGAAAATCATATACCGCACACACATCTTATCACAGCTGAACCCCTTTCATATTTGTCATTGTCTTTGAATAATTAATTTTTGCTTTTTTTTTTGTTAACCTATTGATTTATATATGTTTTGTTTTTTATTAATCTATTCACTCATATATGTCTTTTTTTTTTTTTTTTTTTTTTTTTGTTAACCTATTGATGTATATATGTTTTAGTTTTAGTTAATCTATTGATCTATTAATTAGTTTGTAGTTCATATTTATCCTTAGTTAATTGCCTATACATTTTGAAACCAACCATACAAGTATTTACAATTTTTCATATATATTTATATCAATGAACTCAGCTAGGGTAGGGAAAAAGACGCAGAAAAATAAATATATCGTTAGCGTTTGACCTTAGCAGAACTTCAATTACATCACCAAAAACTAAGAAAAAAATGCAGGTTCAATTAATAACTCTAATCCTAGCACTAGTGCTGCAGCTAAGTTGCCTTCTAACATGCCCCAACCCACTGTGCCAATGCAACCAAAAGAAGTTGACCAACTTGTCAGAAGTTTTGTGCAAGATAGTTTGAACCATGATCAGGCAAATCTGCAGGAGCTGGTTAAAAATAGCGTCAGTAAGAAGATGGAAGAGGTTTACACTGTAGTAGACAAATTATATGATGCGATTGCAAAATTGTCAATCAGCAATCAAAGCGCACCACCAGTTCAGATGCCTCAACTGATTCCTACATTAAATCCTAAACCCCTTTCTCCACCCACAATTAGAGTAAATAACCCACCTATTAACCGTACCCACACTATTACTCCATCCTTCATGAGTTCTCAAAATTGTCAAGGTATAAGAATTGAGAGATTTGGGATAAACTTCTCTGGTAGACCCAATACAGTAGAAGACTTTATATACCGACTAGAACATTTTCAAAAACTTTTCAACATTCCATGGGAAGATATGTTGAACGAGTTCCATGTTTTAGTTTCAGGCCGTGCTATTGAATGGTTCTGGCTAGAACAGATTAATAGCAATATTTCCACTTGGCAGTCATTAAAACAAGCCTTATGTGAGAGGTTCAAAACCCAAAGAACATGCTTCGAAGAAATGTGTGATTTGTTAGAGTGAAATCAAATGCCAGGAAAGTCGATAAACTCGTTCTTCCATTACATAAACGCAATGAGATCTAAGCTAGAAGACCAGTTTCGGAATACGAAATGATCTCTCTGGCTAAGAAAAATGTGCGAAAAAATATTTCAGGTATTGTGTATTCGATGCAAGTATCATCACTTGAGCAATTGAGAATTGAGTGTATTGAGACTGAAAAGACATTCTTTCGACGCGATCCTGCCCAATTCCTACTCCGACTTACAATAAACTAGCTCGTGTAAATGCATAAATGCATAAAGAGAATGAAGAAGAAAACCTTTCAGGTATACGAAGAACCAGAGGAAGTAGTAGATATTTCAGCAGTCAATGTTCAATTGGTTTGTTGGAATTGCCAAACTCCAGGCCACGGATTCAGGGATTGTCTTTCTACTCAAAGAAACTTGTTTTGCTTTAAGTGTGGAAAGCAGAATACCAATACGCCGAAATATCCAAATTGTCGATTGGGAAACTAGAGGAAGAACCTGGTTACAGTGGGAAACCACCGTTCTGTCGAGAAGCCCGCCGACCAGAACAACTTAGAAACCGACAACCGACTTAGAAAAAAATAAAACCGAGAAACCGAGAAAAATTTACCCTGAAATTCGACATTAATTACCTTTGGAGGTCAGGGAACAAAATTATAACGAAGTAAGGTCAACAATATTTGGAGAAGAAGATCCAAATGAAAATAAAGATCCAAAAGCCAAATCAAAAACAATTTAAGAGTTTTGCCTTATTAAGGCGAAGATCATATGTTTTATGATTTATGTGTTTGATTTCTCTTTCGAAACGAGCTTAATGATCTGAAATTAGCAGTGAAAAGGAAAGCCAGATAGACACTATCACACACTCATGTTTTATGATTTATGATTTTAAGATCATTAAGCTCGTCTCGAAAGAGAAATCAAACACATAAATCATAAAGCATATGATCTTCGCCTTAATAAGGCAAAACTCAAAAATTCAGCCGAGCCTGGATGTGGGATTTGAACCGCGGACTTCGGTGTGCAGCCAACTAGAAGTTGCCGTCTCTACGTTCAGAGCCATTAACCGTCTTCCTAAAGTAGCACTAAAACAAGTGTATGCATTGGAAGCAATGTAGTTGTCGTGGACAAAAAATCCTTCACTACAAAAAAAAAAAAAAAAAACTTTGCTGTGAGAAAGAGAACGGCCCTTGTAAGCCATCAACCACACCAAATATGCCTGATGAGCCGCTTAACCAACGGCGAAACGCGTCGCATAGTGGTGAGTGTGTGATAGTGTCTATCTGGCTTTCCTTTTCACTGCGAATTTCAGATCATTAAGCTCGTCTCGAAAGAGAAATCAAACACATAAAACAATTTAAATTGCTAAAGAAATCAATGTCTGAATTGATAGTCCGATACCAATATAAAACAGATTTCAAACCATACGTCACGATATAAAATTGAAGGAAAGGAAGTTAGGGGTTAATAGACTCTGGCGCTACAGTCAGCCTACTGGGAAGAAATTGTAGAGATATAGTGGAAGAGATAGGAATAAATGTGAAACCCTATATTTCAAATGTCACCACTGCTTCTGGTCAACGACACCGCATTTTAGGTACAATTGAAGTCGATGTTGAATATCAAAATCAGTTAGCTAAAATAAAATTGTTTCTATGTTCTAGCTTAGGCTTAGGAAAAGGTCAGCGCAATTCTAAAAAAATAGCGATACCAAAGACTCCAAGAGAAGTAAGAAGCTTTTTAGGAACGGCTGGGTGGTACCGTGGTTTCATACAAGACTTCGCTTCCATATCCGTTGCTCTAACGGATACCTTAAAAAAGGGGCAGAAATTTACGATGACACCTCAAGCCTGTGAATCATTTCGAACTCTGAAGAAAGCTCTCACCTCGGCACCAGTATTTCGACATCCCGATTTCCAACAAGAATTTTTCATACAGTGTGACGCATCTGAGTACGGTATTGGAGCCGTTCTTTTCCAAAAATATGATAATGGTTGGGAATATCCAATTTAATTCTACTCGCAAAAACTAAATTCAAGTCAGAGAAATTATTCGGTAACTGAGAAGGAATGCTTGGCTGCGGTTCTTGCCGTAAAAAGATTTCGACCATACGTGGAATGTATGAAATTCACCATGATCACAGATCACGCAAGTCTCAAGTGGCTTATGTCACTAAAAGATTTATGTGGAAGACTTCCCAGATGGTCTCTGCAGCTTCAAGCTTTTGATTTTTCAATCGAATACCGAAAAGGATCTGAGAATGTTGTGGCTGATACCTTATCCAGTCTACCAATTGAATCGGAAATAGCAGTCAAAGAAATAAGTAACGATGATATTTTGGATTTCGAAACCACGGCGTTTGACAGCGAACAGTACCTGGAGTTACGAAAAACAATATTAGAGAACCAAAAAAGACATACATAAGAGTGAACAATTTTGATGAAACGACGATGGAATTTGAATGAAAATTGTGGATGCCGAAAGAAAAAAAAAAAAAAAAAAAACATTATGTTGATTTCCTCGAAAAGTATCCCAGATCCAAAAATGGAAACGCCTATATTTTTATATTCATGGACCATTTCACTAAATTCATATTTTTACATGCGATGAGAGAAGCTATTCGTCGTGGAATTTCTGGAGGTTCCCAGAAACAATACATAGTGGCAATGGAAAACAATTTGTCTTAAATCTATTTCAAGAAATGATTAAGAATTACAAAATGAACCATTTAACGACTGCGTAATACTCTCCACAATCAAATGCGGCAGGGAGAGTGAATCAGTCTGTACTGGCGGCTATAAGGACTTATGTCGAGAAAGATCACCGAGATTGGGACTTATACCTATCTGAAATCGAGGAAGCCCTACGAACTTCGTTACATTCCGCTACAGGTTTCAACCCATTCTTTGCATTGTTTGGATACAATATGTTTACCAACGGAAACGATTATAGATTAGCCAAGAATCTCAAATCATTTACTGACCACCAAATTATACAATTAAATAGAACGGATAGATTAGAATTAATGAGAGAAAACATTAAGAAAAACAAGCATCAAGCTTATGAGTCCAGTGCCAAAAGGTACAATAGTAGATCACGAAATGTACCTTTTCGTCGAGGCCAGAAAATTTTTAGAAGGAATCACGTTCTCTTAGATTTCAAGAATAATATAAATGCGAAATTTTGCAAGAAGTTTCTGAAGTGCCGAATCGAGAGACCTATCGGAAAAAATATGTATGAGTTGGAGACTCTCCAAAGCAAACCCCTTGGAAACTTCCATGTATAAAAGCTAAAAATGATGTGAGAATTCTGTGATATAATTACTTAAGTGCAATATAATTTATAAAATGTATGTCTATTTTATAATATATAATGTATTGTTGTTATTATAAATAGAATTTTTTCTATAATTTCAAGTTTTTGTTACCAATTGGACAAGGATGTAGACAAAGTGTCTAGAGGGTCTCGTGGAATAGATATGATAAAAAATTTACTAGTGCAATATAGGATAAATAAATTAGTTCGTGATTGTCCAAATTTATTTATTTGTATTGCTGAGAATTTTTTTTCTTAGTCGTTATTGTCAACTTCGTTTAAACTTGTATGTCTAAAGCAAGGATAACAGCAAAAGAGCCCGGCTGAATGAGACTTCAGGGTGTGGGAGTTCCCCACATTGTGAACAACAAAGGTAGAAAGAAAAATATTCCATTAATTTCTTTTAAAATACAATTGCCACCATCTCCGATTGTCTCAAAAACAAAAAGTCCGTTTATATTTATAGAAAAAATCCGTAGATTTCTTCCTAACAACCATTTGCAACATTGGTTTAAAGTATTCAATCATTTCCTTGTAACCGATATTTCTCACATTACAATTGTCGAAGATTTAGTTTATTTTTGTTAAAGTATTTAAGAAGCGTAACAGACGTTTGCATATAATCTTAAAAGAGATAGTAATTTATAGCAACAATATAATGTGGTAATATGAATAGGGGAGCAATAAGAGTCATATCCCTTTGTATTGCTCATTTTCATTTTTATCATTATTTTCAAATATATTTATATATTTTTTTGCGATTAATAATGATTAAATATCATCCTCCCATATTCTCATTTTTCTGGGTGAATGCATAAAAATAGTCGATATTTTTTTTTACATGGCACTTTATGATATTTTGTGATTCTTCTCAATTAAAATCATAAGAGAAAAAATTTTTTGCCTCTTTCCCTTCGGCAAATTAGCAATACCGAACTAGAGACTTTTCAGCAAAGTTTTACAATTTACGAAAAAGATTTTTCTTGCTCACCAACTCTTTTGCCTTGTCCCATGTAGAATTCAAAATATCATAGTAAAAAGCATTAGAAATGTTGCATAAGCCTGTGTTAGTAATTTTAGTCTTTCTATCTATTTTATCAAAACCTTATATATCAAAGAAATATATATATATATATATATATATATATATATATATATATATATATATTATATATATATATATATATATATATATATATATATATATATATATATATATATATATATATATATATATATATATATATATATATATATATATATATATATATGTATTTCTTTGATATATAAGGTTTTGATAAAATAGATAAAAAGGCAAAAGAGTTGAAAAATCTTTTTCGTAAATTGTAAAACTTTGCTGAAAAGTCTCTAGTTCGGGATTGCTAATTTGCCAAAGGGAAAGAGGCAAAAATTTATTTTCTCTTATGATTTTAATTGAGAAGAATCACAAAATATCATAAAGTGCCATGTAAAAAAAATATCGACTATTTTTATGCATTCACCCAGAAAAATGAGAATAGGGAGGATGATATTTAATCATTATTAATCGCAAAAAAATATATAAATATATTTGAAAATAATGATAAAAATGAAAATGAGCAATACAAAGGGGATATAATTTTTATTGCTCCCTTATTCATATTACCACATTATATTGTTGCTATAAATTACTATCTCTTTTAAGATTATATGCAAACGTCTGTTACGCTTCTTAAATACTTTAACAAAAATAAACTAAATCTTCGACAATTGTAATGTGAGAAATATCGGTTACAAGGAAATGATTGAATACTTTAAACCAATGTTGCAAATGGTTGTTAGGAAGAAATCTACGGATTTTTTCTATAAATATAAACGGACTTTTTGTTTTTGAGACAATCGGAGATGGTGGCAATTGTATTTTAAAAGAAATATTGGAATATTTTTCTTTCTACCTTTGTTGTTCACAATGTGGGGAACTCCCACACCCTGAAGTCTCATTCAGCCGGGCTCTTTTGCTGTTATCCTTGCTTTAGACATACAAGTTTAAACGAAGTTGACAATAACGACTAAGAAAAAAAATTCTCAGCAATACAAATAAATAAATTTGGACAATCATGAACTAATTTATTTATCCTATATTGCACTAGTAAATTTTTTATCATATCTATTCCACGAGACCCTCACATCATTTTAAGCTTTTATACATGGAAGTTTCCAAGGGGTTTGCCTTGGAGAGTCTCCAACTCATACATATTTTTTCCGATAGGTCTCTCGATTCGGCACTTCAGAAACTTCTTGCAAAATTTCGCATTTATATTATTCTTGAAATCTAAGAGAACGTGATTCCTTCTAAAAATTTTCTGGCCTCGACGAAAAGGTACATTTCGTGATCTACTATTGTACCTTTTGGCACTGGACTCATAAGCTTGATGCTTGTTTTTCTTAATGTTTTCTCTCATTAATTCTAATCTATCCGTTCTATTTAATTGTATAATTTGGTGGTCCGTAAATGATTTGAGATTCTTGGCTAATCTATAATCGTTTCCGTTGGTAAACATATTGTATCCAAACAATGCAAAGAATGGGTTGAAACCTGTAGCGGAATGTAACGAAGTTCGTAGGGCCTCCTCGATTTCAGATAGGTATAAGTCCCAATCTCGGTGATCTTTCTCGACATAAGTCCTTATAGCCGCCAGTACAGACTGATTCACTCTCCCTGCCGCATTTGATTGTGGAGAGTATTACGCAGTCGTTAAATGGTTCATTTTGTAATTCTTAATCATTTCTTGAAATAGATTTAAGACAAATTGTTTTCCATTGCCACTATGTATTGTTTCTGGGAACCTCCAGAAATTCCACGCATGTAAAAATATGAATTTAGTGAAATGGTCCATGAATATAAAAATATAGGCGTTTCCATTTTTGGATCTGGGATACTTTTCGAGGAAATCAACATAATGTTTTTTTTTTTTTTTTTTTTCTTTCGGCATCCACAATTTTCATTCAAATTCCATCGTCGTTTCATCAAAATTGTTCACTCTTATGTATGTCTTTTTTGGTTCTCTAATATTGTTTTTCGTAACTCCAGGTACTGTTCGCTGTCAAACGCCGTGGTTTCGAAATCCAAAATATCATCGTTAGTTATTTCTTTGACTGCTATTTCTGATTCAATTGGTAGACTGGATAAGGTGTCAGCCACAACATTCTCAGATCCTTTTCGGTATTCGATTGAAAAATCAAAAGCTTGAAGCTGCAGAGACCATCTGGGAAGTCTTCCACATAAATCTTTTAGTGACATAAGCCACTTGAGACTTGCGTGATCTGTGATCATGGTGAATTTCATACATTCCACGTATGTTCGAAATCTTTTTACGGCAAGAACCGCAGCCAAGCATTCGTTCTCAGTTACCGAATAATTTCTCTGACTTGAATTTAGTTTTTGCGAGTAGAATTAAATTGGATATTCCCAACCATTATCATCTTTTTGGAAAAGAACGGCTCCAATACCGTACTCAGATGCGTCACACTGTATGAAAAATTCTTGTTGGAAATCGGGATGTCGAAGTACTGGTGCCGAGGTGAGAGCTTTCTTCAGAGTTCGAAATGATTCACAGGCTTGAGGTGTCATCGTAAATTTCTGCCCCTTTTTAAGGTTTCCGTTAGAGCAACGGATATGGAAGCGAAGTCTTGTATGAAACCACGGTACCATCCAGCCGTTCCTAAAAAGCTTCTTACTTCTCTTGGAGTCTTTGGTATCGCTATTTTTAGAATTGCGCTGACCTTTTCCTAAGCCTAAGCTAGGACATAGAAACAATTTTATTTTAGCTAACTGATTTTGATATTCAACATCGACTTCAATTGTACCTAAAATGCGGTGTCGTTGACCAGAAGCAGTGGTGACATTTGAAATATAGGGTTTCACATTTATTCCTATCTCTTCCACTATATCTCTACAATTTCTTCCCAGTAGGCTGACTGTAGCGCCAGAGTCTATTAACCCCCAACTTCCTTTCCTTCAATTTTTATCGTGACGTATGGTTTGAAATCTGTTTTATATTGGTATCGGACTATCAATTCAGACATTGATTTCTTTAGCAATTTAAATTGTTTTATGTGTTTGATTTCTCTTTCGAGACGAGCTTAATGATCTGAAATTCGCAGTGAAAAGGAAAGCCAGATAGACACTATCACACACTCACCACTATGCGACGCGTTTCGCCGTTGGTTAAGCGGCTCATCAGGCATATTTGGTGTGGTTGATGGCTTACAAGGGCCGTTCTCTTTCTCACAGCAAATGTGGTAATATGAATAAGGGAGCAATAAAAATCATATCCCCTTTGTATTGCTCCTCATTTTCATTTTTATCATTATTTTCAAATATATTTATATATTTTTTTGCGATTAATAATGATTAAATATCATCCTCCCATATTCTCATTTTTCTGGGTGAATGCATAAAAATAGTCGATATTTTTTTTTACATGGCACTTTTTGATATTTTGTGATTCTTCTCAATTAAAATCATAAGAGAAAAAAATTTTTTGCCTCTTTCTTTTTGCGATTAATAATGATTAAATATCATCCTCCCATTTTCTCATTTTTCTGGGTGAATGCATAAAAATAGTCGATATTTTTTTTACATGGCACTTTTTGATATTTTGTGATTCTTCTCAATTAAAATCATAAGAGAAAAAAATTTTTTGCCTCTTTCCCTTTGGCAAATTAGCAATCCCGAACTAGAGACTTTTCAGCAAAGTTTTACAATTTACGAAAAAGATTTTTCTTGCTCACCAACTCTTTTGCCTTGTCCCATGTAGAATTCAAAATTTCATAGTATAAAAGCATTAGAAATGTTGCATAAGCCTGTGTTAGTAATTTTAGTCTTTTTATCTTTTTTATCAAAACCTTATATATCAAAGAAATATATATTTTTGCAGCATGAATTATGCTGCAAAAATTCCTCGAAGCAGTTCTTAAAATAATAAGGTTACTTCTTATGCAGTGATTTAAATCCATTTGATTATCCTATTCTTGTTTCTTGACAATCCATAAATCCGCATACAATCTCTTTATTTTGATTACCTGGCAATTCATATTATTTTTTCTCATATCAAAGACACACACAAAAACAGTTTCAGGCAGATGCACTGCCAATTTTAAATATAACTTTCACTTTAATTTATATACACAAGCATGGCCGGTTACCTGAAAAGAAAAAAACATAAGTACATATGGCGAATGAAAATCATAACAAAACTATTGTTTTACAAATGCAAAAAATAACAAGATGTTGCTTTTAGGCTCGTCGCCCAACGGGTAGAATCAACCCCTTACATGCATTTTCTGGGTTATATTACAAGATGCCCAAATGCACTCTCTTCTTTTCATAAATTTTGTGGGCGAAGTTACCATTGTAAGAAAGTTAAACAAATATTTGTTTCCACGTTTTGCGTTTTCCATTTCTTCCAACGATATTCACGAGTCCCACTCATGGATTATTTGTACGATTGTGGGTTAATCCACCAAATTTCTGTTAGAATAAAAAGTAACAAGTTAGAATGAATAAATACAATATTTCTTTAAAAAGTTATTGTCTGTAATTTGTTTGTCCGATTTTAAAATGTTGTGAATTGAATTAAGTGAATGAGCCGCAACGATACACGGCAAAATCACATAGGGATCTATATATCTATAACTCTACGAAAGGCATGAATGGCCGGTGTAGGTAAATTAACGGCGTTGCGCAACCTTTATGCACGTTTCCACGACTGTAACTACTTCATGCATGTGTGTGTTAATAGAATTTTTCAATGGATGCAGCTTGCCCGCACACACACATATTTACGCATGAGACCCCCAAGAATGAATATAAAACAGGTAATTTTTTGATTCGTCAGCGATAAAAGAATAGGAATAAGAATAGAAATTGATTATATTTCTGTAGGAAATTTATTACAAAATGGAATTCCTACTTTACCCGGAAGGAAAAAAACGAGACCCCAGAAAATTTGTTTGGTCACATGGACTGACTGATGGTGGTAAAAAAAGAAAAAAACTTACTTGGCTCCACAATATTATATTCCGTCTACGAATGGATGTAAGGATTCACGCACATCACCGCTTTCTTTATTTTTTTACTAAAGTGGTGAAGTTTTATTGCGTTCATTCCCAGTATGAATTTTTATAATGTGCAATTTAATGCACCGAACATGGTAGAAGAATATAGGTAGATGCATCAAAGCTTGGGAACATTGATATGTCAAAAATTTTAAAATGTTTCATGAAAAAATATGTCGATTTTTAAATATTTTTATACGATGAAAATCAGAGGTTATTATACAATACATTTTTCAACAATTTTTAAAAATTTTAATAATTTTTCATTCAACATTTTCAATTCCAAAATCGGTTTGACAGTTCATTGTCCCAGCAGCTGTGTCGATGCGACTACCTGTATTCTTCTACCATGGCACCGAACGTGCTGAACGCCAGCCAAAAAAGAGAACCCGATACAGAGGGCGGCCGGCAAAATTTGAAAAAGTGATGCCAAGTTTTATATTGTTTTTTTGTACAACACGAGAGACGTGTGGCAAAAATACAAAATTGGGGATAAAAGTGGGTAGGTAGAACACCTGATAAAGATAATTAATAAATGTCAGGGAAATTGTGGGAAAATCTTAGAAAAGAGGGAAAGTTTAAAGAACAGGAAGAGATAAAAGCGCCATTTTTTCAAAGTGGTGTGGAACAGAAAAAACAGTTCAGTCAGTTTTTAAATGTTTTTTTGTGAATAAAAATGAAATAGGGAAATAATCAGTTGGCAGATACTATTCATGTGTTAAACGAGAAATGAGCGGGCATCCCCAACAATCGTTTTTTGAATCGCCAGGTGCGGCACCGAGGTTATACCGCACACACATTTTATTACAGCTGAAAATGCTGCTAAACTCCCTCATATTTGTCGTTGTCTTGGAATAAATAATTTTTTTCTTAATCTGTTTATTCATATATGTTTTTTTTTATGTTAACCTATTCATGTATATATGTTTTATTATATATATATATATATATATATATATATATATATATATATATATATATATATATATATATATATATATATATATATATATATATATATATATATATGTATGTCAGGGGAATGATTCGGGGACACTAAGGAAAATTAAAAAAATGCTAATTTTTAATTAAATTTTGACTAAATTAGCACATATCACCCGATATCTGGGTAATATAATGAATATATTAAATTCTATCACGTTTTATATTCCTTAAGATTTGTTTGAGGTCATCTCTTATATAGCGAATCATTTCGGCCAATGTACCTGGAACACCCTCTTAATATACAGCGATATGGGTTGCCATCACAGTGTTATATTTTATAATTTTTGTCTTGAGTTAAATTGACGCCGACAAAATTGAACGAGCTCGCCTTCGTTTAATTATGTTTTGGAAAAATGCATGACACACATTCACGCTCACACATCCACGCTCACACATTCACGCTCACGTTCTTTGTCACAATCCTACCAACAACTATTGTTTGACGGCAAATACAAAAAAAGCTGATTTGGGAAACAGAATTATGGCTTAACTCAAGTTTAGTAAAAACTCTTAAATTTTTTGGAAATTCTTTCTTTCCTGATCCCGTGAAACTATTTGTACTTGGGGGACGGACCCGGGACCCCAAATTTTTGATTCAAAAGTTCGTGTTCAAGATCCGGTCTGGGTGCACTTACCCGACATGGACAATATAAATATCGTTGGAAAGCTTACGAAAATATCTGTCCAACAAGTGGTCACATGATGGTGCATATGTATAACCCGATTCTAACCAGTTTATTAAAATTATATTTTCAATAAAAAAAAGGTTTACTTCGCGTAGCCGTCGTTGGATTACGAAAACATCAAATTTAGAAAACTTTGGTTCGCGTTAGCTGATGTGGGACATACCCAGAGGAGAAAATCTCAAGCCCCAGAAGAAGGCCTGCTATTTACAAAAAGTGTCAAATTTAGAAATCTTTGCTTCGCGTTAACCGGTGTAGAACATACCCAGAAGGGAAAATCTCAAGCCCCGGCCAAAGGCCGGCTATTTACAAAAAGTTTCAAATTTAGAAAACTTTTTGTAATTCCAACGACAGCTACACGAAATAAACCTTTTTTTATTGAAAACATAATTTTAATGAACTAGTTAGAATAGGGTTATATGGATGTTAAGACCCATATCTCTGGACACGAAAAAGGTATTAGCACAAATCGTAGCATTTTGGAAAGGCAAGAGTGTCAGCTATAATTTGATTTTCAAAATCGATAATTTGACTATAACTTCCGAACCATGACCACTCTCCACTCCTCTCCATCATGTGACCACTTGTTGGATAGGTATTTTCATAAGCTTTCAAACGATAGGTCACAAAAGGGTCCAGGGTCCGTCCACCAAGAAAAAAAATAGTTTCCCGGAATCAGGGTAAAAATACTTACCTCTGGAAAAAATTTCGAAAAAATCGAAGAGTTTTTACTAAACTAGAGTTGTTCCAAAATTATTTGCCAAAAATTTGGCCAGTGTGTCCATAATGTGAACACATTTGATCAATTATTTTCCTCTTTTTTGGTCAAACATTTATTTGACGGTGTTTGGAAAAAAAATTAATATATGGTCCGTTCCTGAACTTCATGAATGTAAATGTTTTTACAACAATAACCGATTTTCCCTTTATGATATCGAAAAAATTGCAAACTAGTAGATTCTTGCAGGTTCTGGAACAGGCCAATAATTGAAATGAATACCCACATAAACACAAAACAATACTACCCTGCTATGATTTTTTGTACAATGATTTATATGCGTACTTATACGCGTACAAATTTAGATATAGCTCCCATATATATCTTATTCCGATTTCAGGTTTATTGTGTAACATTACTCCAAATGAAATGAAAATTTGCACGTATGGTCGAATCAAGCCAAGGAGTGTAATTTGGCGATTACATTACATTTTATTTAAATTTATTATTTCTCTTTAAATTTAAAAATATTTATTTTCTATTTAAATTTATTGTACACTAAATATGTAATGTTAGCCCAAATGGGATGGATCCGATTAGACTTTTAAATCCCCAAATGACACAATATGCAGGCCATAACATTTTTTATAACCTCAACCATATATGGCTGGAGAGGGTTATATCATCTGTTACGGTCAAAAGTGCAGGGCATTTGGAGTCGATCTAGCGATGTCCGTCTGTCTGTCTGGCTCGTGCGCACGATAACTCTCGAAGGGAGTATCCCATTTGGTCCAAACTTGGTACATCGAAATATTTTTGTCAAACTTAGATCGAATTTGGAGATGGACAATATCGGTCCACTGCTTCTGGTACTCCCCCACAAAAGGTAAAAATTTTCATAAAAAATAAATTACCGCATTGAAAGAGAATGGATTATCTGATTTTGTTCAAACTTTGCAAATCGGTATATATACGTTACTCCAAGATCAAGTGTGAGAATGGACAAGACCGGACTATTCAAAATTCGAACCCCACAAAGGGTTCGAATTTTGAATATCTAAAACGCTAATAAAATCCGAAATATACGTCGAATTCTTTTTAAATACATACAAATATTTTACCATTATAAAATCTCCTTCTGGTACCTCCCACACAAAGGGACAAATTTTGAATGACCAAAACGCTCATAAAATGCGAAATTAACATCCGAATTAATCCAAACTTAACACGTCCCAATATTTTTGCCAAAACAACACCTGGCCTCCGTCATAGAGGGTCCAAATTTGGAATATCTAAAACGCTTAAAAAATGCGAATTATACATCGAATTCTCTTCAAATTTCACACATACTAATATTTTTATCATTATAAAAATTTGCGTAGATTGGATATAGCGGACCTCTCCTTCTGGTATCTCGGCCAGAAAGGGTCAACACTTTGTATAACCAAAATGCTGATAGAATGCGAAATAAGCATCCAATTATTTGCAATCATCGCACATTCCAGTATTTGTCCGAAAACAATTTGAAAAATAATATCTATTATAAAATGTGAGTCCTATCGTCTTCAAATTTCGCACATCCCCATATTTCTACCAACGCAAGATCAGGTTTGAAGAATGGATAGATCGAACTTTTCCTTTTGGTACCTCCCCCACAACGGATCAAAATTTTGAATAACCATTACAATCATAAAAGGTCAAATTATTATCCTATTCTTTCCAAACTTAACACAACTTGAAACAACCTATTAAAATAACCATTTAGCAACGAATATGTTTAGTGCTGAAATCGGCCTAAAGGTCGTAATTATGGCTCGAGTTAGAGTCAAAAAAGAAAGCCTATTGTTTTGCATAATAGGAATCGAAATGGACCAAAAACAACATCATTTAAGAAAATTACTGCCCTCTACAGGTCACAATAAAAGTCCAATCGAGGAGTAATTCTTGAATGTGTTTAGAGTTTAGGTCCACTTCGAATGGACATCGGATAATATTTAGTGTATGTGTTATTAATTATTAGCAATAATTTCAAATATAAATTTAGATTTCGCAATAGGTACTACTTTACTTTATCTAAAACGCTAATAAAATCCGAAATATACGTCGAATTCTTTTTAAATACATACAAATATTTTACCATTATAAAATCTCCTTCTGGTACCTCCCACACAAAGGGACAAATTTTGAATGACCAAAACGCTCATAAAATGCGAAATTAACATCCGAATTAATCCAAACTTAACACGTCCCAATATTTTTGCCAAAACAACACCTGGCCTCCGTCATAGAGGGTCCAAATTTGGAATATCTAAAACGCTTAAAAAATGCGAATTATACATCGAATTCTCTTCAAATTTCACACATACTAATATTTTTATCATTATAAAAATTTGCGTAGATTGGATATAGCGGACCTCTCCTTCTGGTATCTCGGCCAGAAAGGGTCAACACTTTGTATAACCAAAATGCTGATAGAATGCGAAATAAGCATCCAATTATTTGCAATCATCGCACATTCCAGTATTTGTCCGAAAACAATTTGAAAAATAATATCTATTATAAAATGTGAGTCCTATCGTCTTCAAATTTCGCACATCCCCATATTTCTACCAACGCAAGATCAGGTTTGAAGAATGGATAGATCGAACTTTTCCTTTTGGTACCTCCCCCACAACGGATCAAAATTTTGAATAACCATTACAATCATAAAAGGTCAAATTATTATCCTATTCTTTCCAAACTTAACACAACTTGAAACAACCTATTAAAATAACCATTTAGCAACGAATATGTTTAGTGCTGAAATCGGCCTAAAGGTCGTAATTATGGCTCGAGTTAGAGTCAAAAAAGAAAGCCTATTGTTTTGCATAATAGGAATCGAAATGGACCAAAAACAACATCATTTAAGAAAATTACTGCCCTCTACAGGTCACAATAAAAGTCCAATCGAGGAGTAATTCTTGAATGTGTTTAGAGTTTAGGTCCACTTCGAATGGACATCGGATAATATTTAGTGTATGTGTTATTAATTATTAGCAATAATTTCAAATATAAATTTAGATTTCGCAATAGGTACTACTTTCTCTAAACAGAAAATTGTCTGTGCAGATCTACGACTTCGTATAGGCCCCATATAACCGTGACTACCAATATTCGATATTTTGAACATTTTAGCTACTTTTTCAAATGAATAATAACAGACGCCGCTTTTCTGACACGGCATTCAATGGAATTTTTTTACATTTTAAAAATTCATTCCCGATGTATATATGTTTACAGAGGAATATTGAAGTAGATTTCTAATCGGGCTTTAACGGAGAAAAACGTAAACAGGGGCACACACATGCTGCTAAATGTTTCCAGTTCTTAACATATTTTGTCTAAATCACCAGAGATAAATCTACCAATGTTAAATGAATACAAAGAAAACTCCAGGTTGTACTTAAGACAAACATTGTATTTCAAAAAATGTTTTAAAAATAGAATTTATTACAAATTATAAATATGTAATTAAATATTATTAAAAATATGTGTTATATGTACGTTTTACATAAGTATTTTGGTAATGTTGTAATTTAAATTTCAATACATTTTAAATAGTATGTTTTAGTTTATTACATATCTGTTTTTAATATTATTCATTGGAAAGCCCAAATTCACATATATATATATATATATATATATATATATATATATATATATATATATAAATATTGTTTATACAAAAATAAATATTAAAAAGTTTTCTTTTTTACTTTTGATTTAATATTGAAAATAACTTTAGTTGAAATCTTTTATTTAGTTTTAGTTAAGCATGTTTAGGTCTGTTATGGTCATTTGCTCTGCAAAAGTAAAATATTTATTTAAGATGAAAAATAAATTTTGATGAAAAATTAAGTGATTTGAAGGTTTCCATCCACAACCATTTCTTTATTAATAGTATTAACAGGTTTCAATAATGGCAAGAGTAGAATTCATCAACGAATTTCGTACAAGAGTAGTATTCAAAAAAAAATTCATCATATAGTTAAAAATTATTATTTTCAATGAATTGCAAATAACTAAAACGAAATTATTAGTGTATTTACTCAACAAACAACTGAGTTTATGTATCTTACATGTAATAAATGAATTAAGTGGAATCTTGCCACTTTTTTTGTTGATTGTTAATCCATGTTTTAATCTGAGCTGGTGTTCGCCGGTTTAGACATTTATGTTTTACTGCATCTGCACATTGTTTAAAAGTTGGTAACTTCTCTAAAGTAGTAGGATCACCAAAAATTGACTCGATAGCTTCTCGTTCTTCGCTAGTCCATCTGACTCTTCTTGTTTTCCCAAAAGGAGAAGCTAAAAAAACAAATATTATTAATAAAATTCTAAACAAGTAAATTCAAGCAGTTTGCCACCACTTGCTAACTTTTGTTTTAAATTTAATCATAGATAAAGAACGAAATGGTGTTTGTGTCTCAATGGATAGTACGAAATAAATATAAAATTAATCTATCAAAAACGTAGAATATCATAAATAGAAAGAAAGTAAATAGAAATTAATGTAGAAAGTAGAATACGGTAATGTCATTGGTTAGGAACATTGAAATAGTTTGGCGACACAACCAAGCAAGTAATTCACTAGATTCTCAAGGACAAGTAAATAAAATCTTAGATCTAAACATTTCGTGTTTAACTTACTGCTTCGTTTTCTTTCTTTAGACGAATTTATATCTTGTAATTCTTCAACGTCTTCAAATGCTGATGATTCGTCATCAGATGTTGAGGATTTGTCATTAGATATTGATGATTTGTCATCTAATACTCCATACTCCGTGTTACCCGGCATTTCAGGGCATTCGGGCGAAAAACAGTTAGCATCCTGAGTGCTATCTTTGTAATTGTTATTAACGTTGCAACCAGCCGCGGACAATAAAATTTTAGATACAGTCGTTATTTCGGCCATTGGGACTGGTATTCTGTATATGCTTTTGTGAATGTCCTTGTGGTGTCCAAGAAAATTTGCTAGTCTTTCCACAGTAGATTCTTGAACGTTTAATAAAGATGTATATGTAGCTATATGTTTTCGCAGTTTCGTTCCTCTTAAGTCGTCAGGAAATGAAGCTCCGCACTCCGATGCAAATTTTGATAATAATGGACATGCTCTATAATACATTTTAGCTAAACCAGATTTTCCCGGGGCGCTGAATATATATGGATTGGATTCGCGTATTCCAGCTTTTTTTCGAAATTTTATGATAAGGTTGATTGACTTTAAACACATGGGATCTAGTAGAACGCCCACCGTTCTTCCTAATTTTCCCCGTAAAGATATTCTCACAAATTGTTTAGCAAAATTAATTGATTGTCCGACATTTTTTCGAGAAGACCAGCTTCTACGCTATTTGTTATTTCTTCTTTATTGTTGAAATTGTCAATTGTAAGTCTTTCTATTTCTCCAGCTCTTCTGCGATTAAAAACTTGAATGCATATTAGAGTTGCCTCAACTAGATCTTTCCATGCTTGAAAGCAAAAATTTTTATTTAATATTCCAATAGAACGTAGCATTTTTGATCTTAGAAAATCGTACAGTAGTTTTATATCTTTCTTATTGGGCAAATTAACTTTTTTTGTTCTTCTTTTGTTTTCTCTGTCCTCGATCGCTTTTCTATTAATCTGCGTAGGCGTTTCATCCACCCATAGAGAAACAAAATTGTCCAGCAGAGTTTTTAAATCATTTTGTTGTTTTTTTATAAACTCATTTCCTTGTATTTTCGCGCATTTTTTTATCAAACTGGTCAAACTTGTAGCTACAGCTGGTGTAGCAAATCCCTTGGTGAAGTCCCATTTGGCTGTATTTCGTAAAGCTTCAATTGCTTGATCGAAGAAGAACGGTTTGAACATTTCTTTTAACTCAGTGATCTCCGGTTCCAGTTTCATTAACTCTATCTTAAACCGCCCCAGTAGTCTCATATGCGATCTTATCTGATCATGATGGTGGGTTTGCGATAGTTTTTCAGATAACCTGTTCCCATATCTAATGATTAGTTCATCGTAGCGTATGGCCTGGCTTACCTCATCGTTACGTAGAACTGGGAATATTCTACTTTTCATTTCCCGATTTGCTACAGGGTGCAAGTACTGTGTCAGTTTTCGGCCCTCAATAAAATTGGATCTTTGATTTTTCTTTTTACTACAATTGCGGACATGAGCCCTTGCTGTGTATTTTCGGTAAAAGCCTTTGCACATTGGACAACACACGTAGTCATCCGGATTGTGTTTCGCATTTTGTTGTTGTCGTCTGAGAACAATCAGTGTGCCTGTATTTTGATCTCTGGATGTGTTGTGAATGAAATCGCCTTGTTTTCGAAGTTTGTCAATTATTTGAAGGCGATCTTTACTCTTTTTTGGAAGTGCCATTGCCATTTTAACGAGTTTTTCGCCTTTATGTTTTAAAAAGAGATGTCTTGCAATTTTAGTTTGTAGAGTTTTACAAAAAATACAGAAGTGTTTTTTTGACTTTTGATTTGAAAGTGGCACGGAAACTTGCGCAATGTTTAATGTGTCGGAAATTTCCAAAAAAGAACTGGCATTTATGGTTGTATTTTCCATTGTAGAATCGGGCAAATATTCTTGTCCAGATGAACTTTCGTCATTTGCTTGAGATGTGCTGATGTTTGTTAAGCTAAGCAAGTTGTTTTGAATATTTGTCAATCTGGGGTTTTCCTCGTAGGTTTCTATCGTTGTCGAATTTTTATGACTTCCCAAATTAAAACTACTGCTTTCATTGAATGAATCGTCAGTAGTTTTTGTGTCATGTTTATTAGGTTTACTAGCAGATGGTTGTTTTATTAACGGAGTGTGTTCTTCGAACATTTGATTTGTTTGTATTTCTATTTCAATGAAAACATTATCAGTCGAAATTGCCCTGGGAGACGACTTCGATTGCCATGATAACGACGAATTATGTCCCTCGTCAAATACATTTTCTGACTTCTTACTAAGGTTTTCAACCGAAGACGACACTGAATCATAAAGGGCGCTATTATGCAGTATGCCTTGATCCGTATCTTCTGATTGTTGTTCTTCAATATACAAACTTGAAGGGCTTTTTAATAACATAGGTTTGGTATAACCTGGAACCGGACAACCAGAATTTTCTGTTGAGGCATCGCTTGCTTGGTGTATTGTATTTTCATCTTTTTTCACTGAAGAACTTTGAACTGCATATATATCTTTCATCTCCGAGAGATATATTTTATCATCTAGAAGATTATGTTGTTAGTATTTGTCGTAAGCATGAATTCGTATATTTGCAATAGGCCCCGAAGTTAGCCGTTATTAAAGTGAATAAAGCAAAAACATGCCAATTGGAAACTTTATGTTTTAGATATAGATGCGCCATTTCATGTGGAACTCAAAAATTGGATTAGAAATAACGCGTCTGAAACTTTTTATTTCTTTTTGGACGGTTTTGTATAAAGGAAAATTTTTTCGTTTGCTGTTTTGAACCTATAATTAACGTTTTATAATTTATTTCTCAGAAAATTAAAAAAAAAAATAAAATAAAAAAAAGAAAGTAAAATAATAATAAAATTAAGAAATAATTAAGTTTAATGGACAAAATGTTCATTCGATTTCACTAAAATATGTGATTTAAATTAACTGCAAATCTATACTTTGATTTATAAAAAAATATGATGTATCCTTTAAAGTGCGATTTACGGAAAAGTGAATTAGGATGAAGGCAATTAAAATCACTCACATTCTTCTCCCCAATAGGCATATTTTACTAATGATTTAGATGTTTGTACTTTTTTTTATTAAAATTTCTTCAATAGTTATTTTTCGTGTCATTTCGACCAACGATCGGAACTTTTTACAAGTTGTTCATTATACTTACCACTTGATAATATTAATCGCGCTGCATAGAAACATCCTTTAAAATTAACCGTACAATTCTCTCCTTCACGTTGTTTAATGCGTTTTGAATCGACAATATGTAATTCATTGTTGTGAAATGCAACCAAAGAAAATTTATTTATTCTGAAATACAAACAAATTTTTTTATTTCATGAACAGTGCATGAGTTGAAGAATATTTATTAATTTAAATATAGGTGAAACGGCCAACGATACATGTTACAACAAACAAGTAAAAAACAGTAAATTCGGCCGGGCCGAACTTTGAATACCCTCCACCATTTAGAACGAATTTGTAAATTTTCGAAAAAGATAATATTCGACAAAAATTGTGCTAAAATCTTATAAATACCGAATATAGCCGTTATATTAGGGTCTGCACGACGTGCACCTACGTAGGCATTGTTTGTCATAAGCCATTACCATATTCCAAACTTGAAATAAACGGTGAATAATATAGCAAAAATCAGAGCTATACGAAAACCTGGACCTGCATAGACAATTTTCTGTAGTTCCCATTACGAACTCTAAATATGTAATTTGAAACTACTCCGGTGAATAATGACGCTAAAATCATCAAATTACCGAATATAGGGAGGTACCGTTATATGGGGCCTATACGAAGACGTGGACCTGCATAGACAATTTTGTGTCTCAGGCTGTAGCATGCATTTCGAACTTCAAATGTCAAATTTGAAACAATTCTGGAAAATAATGTCGCTGAAATCATAAAAATACCGAATATCGGGAGGTACCGTTATATGAAGGCTATATGAAAACGTGGACATACCATTTACGAACTTAACCTGCCTACTGGCAAAATAAAAATTTGTCAAAAAGTTTAGCCTTCTATCTCAATCCGTTCGAAAGATAGCGTAATTACAACAGACAGACATATATACAGACGGACGGACGTCGCTAGATCGACTTAGAATTTTACGCTGATCAAGAATATATATACGTTTTTGGGTCTGACATGAGTATTTCGAGGAGTTACAAACGGAATGACAAAATTAATACACCCTCCATAGTATGGTGGAGGGTATAAAACGTAAGATAGAGCTACTAGCAAACTACATTTTTTTTCTAAGTGTGCCTGACCTCTGCCAATTTTGTGTATGTATTTATAGTTTTTAAAAATAAAATACTTTTAAAATAAGTGATTGGAAGAAACGTACATTACGGGACGCGCATTAAAGCTATTCGCCTGCTTATTGTACCATGCAAGGGTGAGCGTCAATAGCTCGTCTAGAATACTCATATTGAAAAGCATTTATATTTTAAGTCCTTTAAATTTCATATCTTCATAACAGTTTGGGCCCAATATGGGACAACAGCATAGGATTCAACTTTGTGGTCCCCTCTTTTGGAAAGAGCGTTGAAAAAGCTTAAAATCTCATCTAAAAATGTTATTAAATTCCATTTATCTATTGAAATGCTAAGCTTGTACACCATAAATATTTCTAATTTTATTGTTGTCTTAAGAAATGATCTGTGTTCAGGGAATGAAAAAATTAATTATTATAAATATTGTGTGAAACCCTTACAAATCGAAAGTGAAACTACCGTGTGAACATAGTGATATATTTCCTTCAATAGCGCACAGATTATAATCAACTCTCATATTTATCTTTGCGCTTTCCAATATATTGTGCCTACCATGTGTACAACACATAACTGAATTTGATTGTTTACAAAAATGTGTATTATATCCCAATCAACACTACTGAAACTTGAATGGAAAAGCGGAGATAAGTTTTCGGCCAAGGATGAAGAAAAGAACTGAAATACTGAAATTTTATGTGTGTGTCACGGTTGGTGTCTGTGACTGCGATTTGGCGGTGATTTAGTAATGCATCCAATATTTGTACGAAAAGTTCTCTGAACGTCTCTAGTTTAGTAAAAACACTTCGATTATTTCGAAATTTCTTCCAGAGGTAAGTATTTTTACCCTGATTCCGGGAAGCTATTTTTTTCTTGGTGGACGGACCTGGGACCCCAGATTTTTTATCCGAAAGTCCGGGTACAATACCCGGCCTGGAACGGATACACTTACCCGATATAGTGGTCACATGATGGAGTAAGTGGTCATGGTTCGGAAGTTATAGTCAAATTATCGTTTTTTTGGGCTCGGATTTTTTATGAAACCCCCAGAAAGTCAGAGAAGTCCCATTATGGGGATCAACAAAATTGATGCCAAACTATAGCTGACACTCTTTTCTTTCCAAAATGCTACAATTTGTGCTAATACCTTTTCCGGGTCCAGAGATATGGGTCTTTCCATCCGCATAACTCGATTCTAACCAGTTCATTAAAATTATGTTTTCAAAATGTTCTAAATTTGACATTTTTTTAAAGCCGGCCTTCGGACGGGGCTTGAGATTTTCTCCTCTGGGTATGTCCAACGTCCAAGTTTTCTAAATTTGATGTTTTTGTAATCCAACGACGGCTACGCGAAATAAAGCTTTTTTTATTGAAAACATAATTTTAATAAACTGGTTAGAATCGGGTTATGCAGATGGAAGGACCCATTTATCTGGACTCAGTAAAGGTATTAGCACAAATTGTAACATTTTACAAATGTAAGAGTATCAGCTATTATTTGGCAATTTTGTTGACCAACATAGTGGGCCCTTTGTGACTTTTTGGGGGTTTTACAAAAAATCCGGGTCCAAAAAAATTGATAATTTGACTATAACTTCCGAACCGTGACTACTTACCCCATCATGTGACCACTTGTTGGATATTGTCCATATCGGGTAAGTGCATCCGGGTCCAGGCCGGTTCTTGAACCCGAAAAAAAATAGTTTCCCGGGATCAGGTTAAAAATACCTACCACTAGAAAAAATTGAAGAGTTTTTACTAAACTAGAGTTTGTAAGGTAAATAAATGAAATGAAATGAAAACCTAGATCTCTATGGTATTATATTTGTTATTGGGTGAAAGAATGAAGCTGAAATCCTGAAATTGCATACTTAGTGTACTCTGTGTATTATAATTGTACGAAAAATTCTAATTTGTACTAAATTTGGTGTTGAGTGAAGGTTAGTGTCTGTATTTGAGAGAGGAAAATGGTTTTGGAAAAAATTTGTCCTAGAATCGATGAACAAAGTGTGCATTTTTATACCCTCCACCATACTATGGAGGGTATATTAACCTTGTCATTCCGTTTGTAACTCCTCGAAATACCCATGTCAGACCCAACAAAGTATATATATCCTTGATCAGCGTAAAATTCTAAGTCGATTTAGCGATGTCCGTCTGTCTGTCTGTCCACTATCCACGCTATCTTTCGAACGAATGGAGATAGAAAGCTACACACATTTTTATTTTTCCAGTAGGCAGGTTAAGTTCGTAAATGGGCCATGTAGGTCCACGTTTTCATATAGCCCCCATATAAGGGTACCTCCCTATATTCGGTATTTTGATGATTTTAGCGACATTATTCACCGGAATTGTTTCAAATTTAGTATTTGAAGTTCGAAATGGATACTACAGCCTAAGACAAAATTATCTGTGCAGGTCCCCGTCTTCATATAGCCCCCATATAACGGTACCTCCCGATATTCGGTATTTTGCTGATTTTAGCGACATTATTCACCGGAATTGTTTCAAATTTGGTATTTGAAGTTCGAAATGGATACTACAGCCTAAGACAGAAAATTGTCTATGCAGGACCAATTTGTCCATTTTGATGATTTTTGCTACATTATTTACCGTTTATTTCAAGTTTCGCATTTGAATATGGTAATGGTTTATAACAAAAAATGCCTATGTAGGTCCATGTCGTACAGACCCCAATATAGGGGCTATATCCGGTATTTTTAAATTTTTAACAGAATTTGTTAAGGATTTTTTGAAATTTTTCAAGTTCGTTCCAAAATGATGGAGGGTATTCAAAGTTCGGCCCGGCCGAACTTACTGCTTTTTAACTTGTTAGTACTAAACTGGTGGAAATTAAAAAAAGCATACAACAAGTATGATTTGTTTTCACGTTTTTGGCAACAATATTTTAGGTATTTTATTAACAATAATAGAAATGCTGGTTTGTTTTGAGTGGTGGCTTATAGGAAAATTTAGAAGAATTACATTTTTGTCTTTGACGCTACACTTCTAAACTAGTGCTTTGCAAGATTATTTTTTA
Organism: Musca domestica; assembly: GCF_030504385.1. Lineage (NCBI taxonomy): Eukaryota > Metazoa > Arthropoda > Insecta > Diptera > Muscidae > Musca > Musca domestica. The sequence continues at coordinate 102,737 of NW_026712259.1, forward strand.
TAAATTCATATGAATTGCACTGTAACTCAAAATGTGTTAAAATTATTCTGACATATATGTGCGAATTTTCAGTTTTACTTGCTACAAACCCGTTTAAAGTGAATATATTGCTGTCGGTAAAATTTAGGAAGATGTGGAATGTGTGAAACGGAGAGAACTTGGTTCTTCTGTTTGGTTACTTCACTATGTAAACACTTAAAACACTGGTACTCTACTCTCAAATTTTTGGGAAAGTTGGATTTTATTTGGATAGTGTAATTAATTTCTTACCTTGTAGATACACAACGTTCCTCGGTTATTTCCTTAAAGGATGAATCTTTTACGGAATTGTTTGGGGACATATTCTCAATGGATTCTCTTATGGCCGACATTGTAGATGGGGAATAACATCTTGTTTTCCTCAAAGCAGACTTGTCATCATTTATTTGTGCTCCTTCAACGAACTCATCCCTTGTTGCATAGGTTGTTGTACAAATTTGTTCAACTTCTTTAGATGCAATTACTTCTCCTTCTTTTATTTTGTGTAGATATTCCATGTCATCTGTATAGTTATTCGAAATAAATATATTTTTAGTATTGTATTGAAACATTAAAAAATTCAACTATTTTATTTTGAGAATTTAGGAAATATTTTCCAAAACAACTCTACATTCATTGTCGCACAGTGTTAGCTAGCCATAACTATAATTTTTGTATATATTGCATGTTCAATTTACCACTTGCAAGGATTAATATAGCCGAGTAGGAACAGCCTTTATATTAACGGTGCAATTTTGTCCATTGTTTTGCCTAACAGATTTTGATTTTACGACCCATAGGTCCTCGTTGAAAAATTTCACCAGAGAAAACATTGTGAGACTAAAAAGAGAAACAATACGAAAATGAGAATAAGAGAAATTTAGGTGTTTAAGTAGAGTTGTGTGAATAGAAAAAATTGGAACCAGAATTCATACCACCAAGCCTGATCTCATCTAGCATGTCACTTTCACGTTGGAAATCGTTCCAAAGGCCCTATTATTGTTCTATGAAAATTTGAAATGAAGAGCTTACAAAGGAAATATCTTTTATATTAATTGCTTTTCAGAAATCTTATTATACACTCAGCCATAGTATGGAGGGTATATTAAGTTTGTCATTCCGTTTGTACCACATCGAAATATACATTTTACACCCCACAAAGAACACATGTTCTTGATCAGCATAAGATTCTAAGTTGATTTAGCAATGTCCGTCTGTGGAAATCACTCTAGCTTTCGAGCGAAATGAAGTAGATTGATGAAATTTTACTCAGATGTATATAATGTCTGCAGAAATTTTGGTATTGAACATATGCCATATAGGTCGACGTCTTCGCATAGCCCCCATATGACAGTACCTCTCGATATTCGGTATTTTAATAATTTTAGGGACATTTTTCATCGAAATTGTTTCAAACTTAGCATTTAAAGTTCGCAATGGGTACTACAACCTATGACAGAAAAATATTTATGCAGGTCCACATCTTCGGATAGCCCCCTCATAACGGTACCTCCCGATATTCGGTATTTTTATGATTTTAGCGGCATTTTCACCGACTTGTTTCAAACAAAGCATTTTAAGTTTGTAATGGGTACTACAACCTATAACAGTAAATTGTCTATGCAGGTCCACATCATCGAAGAGCCCCCATTTAGTGGTTCCTCTCGATATGCTGTATTTTAATGATTTAAAAGATATTATTTATAGGAATTATTCCAAATTTCATATTTGAAGTTCCTTACGGGTTCTACAGTCTATGGCAGATTACCTTTGTAATCATCATTTTTAAGTCAAAAAAATAGAATATTGGTATTTGTAAGTAAGTAAATAAAAAGGGCCTTTTTATAAAGGCAAGTTCTGGTACAAAAAACTCAAGCACAAACAAACCGAAATTTTAAATTAGGTAATCACGAAATAACAATCGTTCTGTAATAAAATTGAATAAAATATCTTCAAATACATTATATGATCGTAAAACCTCGAAATATTGGTTCTAGTCCCACGATGCTGCCTACCGTTCTTCCGATCTCAACGAACTGAGTCGATCAAACTGTGCGTATTCGTCCGTCTGTATATGTTAATTTGTAATCCCTCAACAGGTAACATTTATGGTCCTCATTAGTGTAAAGTCCACAATAAAAGCATATTGTCTGGAGATTAATACTTTGAAATGGACCAAACCCCGATTTTACCTGATTTTGTAGTCACTGTGCATGTCACAATTATAAACCAGTCGACGCGGAAATTTATCAAGAGAAGTGACTTGATTCGTTAAGTGGTTATTTTATTTTTCACGCAAAAGTTATGGTCAATTTCACCCGCAAAATATTATCCTGAACTCTAATCCGATACAAATTTCCGCATCTATTGTAACATGCAGAGGGACTTAAAAATTGAGAAAATTTGTTTTTGGTCCATTTGAAACCCTAAATATTTTGCTATCATAACCATAATTGAGATATATAGCGTGGGTACAAATTAATATATTTGAACCGATTTTATAAAAAGAACTTTTACTCCCTGACCAAAAAAAGTAAATGAACTCAAATTAAAAATTATATTGTCTGGGTAGAATTGCTGTTGCCTAGAAAATTTTTCAATGAACAGGCCAAAAATTTCCATAGAACAGTAATCCGGTTCCAAACTTTATTCACTAAAATAAATGAATTGACGGACGGGCAAGCTTAAATCGACAAAAACACTTACCTTCCTTTTCCTTTAAAATTGTTTGTAACTTTTAATTTTTTTGTAATTCACACTTTTTAATTAATTTTTTATGGGCGCGTTTTGGTGTTCACAATGTGCTTGCTATAACTTTTTCTTCGTTAATAATCTAACCTTTTTGATGGCGTCTTTTAAAACGGTTTTTGTGAGTACAGAAATTCTAACGGCACTTTTTCAAGCTTTTCGATAAACGATTTATATCGAAAGCCAATTATGATCATTTTATGTTATGTTATGTTCTCATTGCACTTTTAATCAATTTGATGGCTTTCAGAATTAGGTACACGAATCAACCCGTTCATATTCGTAACTCAAAGTAACACAATTCCTTTTTTCAAATTTTTTGTTTGTTGATTTTTATAGGAATTTGTATGAAAGTACATGAAAAGAGCATTAATGATAATAGAAGAAATTATTGATTTTCCTCCAAAGATTTATTTTATCTTTCATTTAAGATTTTTCATTCGTGTTTTGAAGTTTTTGTATAAATGTTGATATTTGAAATATATTTTTGTATTTTCTCATTTTAAAATCAGTTGGAGGGTCACTTGTCAAAAATTTTTTTTGTCGATAAAAAAATTTGAAAATATTGTCTCTATCTAACTCTAACTCGTGGACAAAATGCGTACCTCGGATGAGAGAGAGAAAACTAACTTTCGTTTGAATGTACCAACGAAAAGAACAAAAATGTTTGTTCGCTGAGCAAATTTTGTGTGAAGAATTAAGTTGATATTTATTAAATAGCGGTCGAACTTCATGAACTATGGAAACAACGACTTAATTCTACACAAAATATTTCCTGGGCGAACACTCATCAAAACAATGAAAAAATATGTCCCATCCTTAACATATGAGAGCATTTAAAATAAATTACGACATTTGAAAATGCAAAATAGAAATATTTAATGAAATTTTAATAATTTACAGGAAAACTAAAGATTATGAATGCAAAATATAATGTTGAATGGTGTATGTACATTCAGACGAAAGAAAAATTCGTTCTCTATCTAATCCATGGTATGCATATTGTTCATACGAATCAGGACTAATGCGCACAATTCTAGAAACAAAAATAAATGCATTTTTCGAATGCCTGTATCAATAACAATTCTTGACATGTCTCTCTTCTGTAGAGTTGAAAATTGCAAAAATATTACAATGTCAATAGTGAAAAGAAAAAGGGCGAGTATATTATCATTAATTTCAACTATCTCGCCAACTTACGAAATTAAATTGATAAAATTTAAGCGCATTTATACTTTTGAAGATTAAACCAGTGAGTTTAATAGGTGCAGTGGGTTAATTTTGTTTGTTTAAATACACCCTTACGAGGATATAAATATAGCTCAGCTGATGTTTATCTATACATACACAACCGGAATAAAATGCAAAATATTGCAAAAAAGGTGTAGCGAAAAAGCGAGACTATTCTATTTCTGTATTTTTATTCTGGTTGAATAAATCCAATAAAGCAATTAATCCTGATAATGTGGATTAATTCGGATAAAATTTTGTATTTAAATGCGCTATTAGACTCAGAATACATGCATCATAAGAAAGATACTTCAAACTTTCTTTTCACGGGCAAGCAATATTTATTACATTTTCTAACTTGATAGCTCTGGCTTTATCTGATGCTAAATCGGTTGGGTTAAATCGGTCAAATTTCATTCCATTGGTCTAATATTACACAATATATTACACATTTGCATAATAAAACAAAAGTCGAATGAAGATATATGTGGGAGCTATTATCTAAATCAGAGCCGATTTTCACAAGAGTTCAATAGGATTCGTCCTTGGGTCGAACAAATAATTTGTGGAAAATTTCATTTCAATCGGATAATAAATGCGACATATGTTTTTGTTTGTAATAATACATGAACAGAGTCACAGACAGACGGAAAGGTCATGCATAAATCAACTCGGAATGTGATAATATGAAGATCATTCAAAGGACGTATTTCTCCTTGAAAATAAAAATATTTTTTTATTTGATCTTTAAAAAATAATTATTGTAATCGTGTATACTCCCTTATGTGCGACACTTGTAAAGCGAAAATCAAACACCCGTGCGAACATGGTGATATGTTTCCTTCAATAGCGCACAGATTATAATCATCTCTCATGTATCTCTTCTATGCTTTCAAATGTATTGTGCATAACCAAACAAGACCCGAAAAAAAGTTGTGTGTGTGTAACTTCGGCAAAAACTAAAAGCTGAAGTTAGTTGAGGAATATTTAGTCTCTACCAGAACTGCAAGAATATTATAGTTTTACTACGATTCCCTTTATGATATCAGAAAAAATTTCAAAACTAGTAGATTCTTACAGGTTCTGGAACAGAGAAAATTTTAATGCTTAAGTCATGTCCTGACGAAATTAAAATAATGGATACGAGGAGTCACTTTCCGAGTCGATTAAAGGAAGTCTGTCCGTCCGTCAATCTATCTGTCCATGCATTTTGTGGACAAAATACAGGTCGCATTTATTGTCTGATTGAGATGAAATTTTCCATACATAATTTATTTGGCCCAAGGACGAACGCTATTAAAATTAGATTTAGATACTTCATATGTATCTTTCTTCGTTTACAGGTTTATAGTGTGTAATATTAGCCGAAGTGAAATTAAAAGTATAAGTCGCTTTTCACGAAATTTGAATACCTTCAGAATATGTCTTCATTAAAATATTTTTTGACATAATTTATGATCATTCAAAATGATACCCCATTATGTGGAGAGGGGGTGATTTCCAAAGGAATGGACCAATATTTTCTATTTTGTGTCTGACCTAAGTCTGATATAAATATCACAACGTGCCAGTTTTGGACCATATGGACTACTTCCTTCACTTTATGTGTGTGATAATAAGACATGTCACAATTTTTGAAGAAGGTTGAAATGTGTGTGTGGGTACCATATATAGATGACCGAAGTATTCATCTTATGCTGATAAAAATATTGGAATGTGTGAAAGTTAAAGAGAATCGGATACTTTTTTCGCATTTTATGAGCGTTTCGCTATTCAAAATGTAGACCTTAAAGGTGGAGGTACCATCTCCGAACTCGATCTAGATTTGATAATAAGTTGTAATGTAGTTCAACGAGTTTCTTCAAACCTTGTATATTACAATATTTTTACCAAAAAAAAAAATCTGATCTGAATATGAAATTTATGGGTCCACTCCCTCTGGTGCCTTCCCAATTTTTTCCACTTTTTGATTAATTATAACCCCTATACATGCGAAATGAATCAACGATTTTGTTCAAGAATCGATTTTCTTCAAAACCGACGGATACTTTTTAACTTGTTGCCATATCAAATGATATATACCCTCTGTAGCTATATAGCTGAGGGTATAATTAGAACGAATCAAGCCAAGAAGTGACTATAGCTCCCATATATCTTCATCCAATTTAAGATTTATTGTGCACCAAATGTGTAATATTAGCCCAAATAAAAGTTTGCTCGTATGGTCAAAACTAAGCAAGAAGTGACTATGTAATTTGGTTAAAGTCGAATCATTTATAGATTTAGCTATCATATATATCCTCATCCGATTCATAGTATATTGTGCACCAAATGTGTAATGTTAGCCCATATGGGATGGACAGTTGAGCCAAAAAGTGACTGTAAATAATTTGGTGAAATCAGTTTAGATATAGCTTTAGCTCCCATATATATGTCTCATCCGATTTTCTTCTTTAAGCCCAACAGCCGCAATATGCACTCCATAACAATGATTTTTGGTGAAATGTGTCTTTTATTAAAGAATGGAAATGAATTAGAAACAACGACGGCTGTGGGAAGGGGAACTTGTGCTCCACTACCTTCGGATCCAAAGCAGGCTAAGAGGTAGTCGAAGAAGTACCATAAAGTGTCTAAATGACGTGTTGCACAATATTGTCGCCATTTGGTTGTTGTTTTGTCCATGACGTGTGACAAAGAAATCTGTAACGCGTCCACTTTTTAGTCGTTATAAAGAAACCAATATTCTTGATTCTTTGTTGTGTTGAATCCATGGTAGAAGAATATAGGTAGATGCATCAACGCTTGCGAACATTGATATGTCAAAGTTTTAAAATTGTTTTGTCAAAAATAACTAGATTTTTATATAATTTCTTATACGATGCAAATCGGAGGTTGTTACAATATGCATTTTTTTCTCAACAATTTTTACAAATTTTAATAATTCTCATTCAACATTTTCAATTCCAAAATCGGTTTGATAGTTCATTGTCCCAGCAGCTGTGTCGAAGTGTCTACCTGTATTCTTCTACCATGGTTGAATCTGTAAAGCCAGTATCATAGGTGGCACTTGCACTATTTGCACAAAGTACGGAGTAGCGATGATTAACGGCGTTATATATAGTTGATAATTTGATGAAACAGGGTAACTCTATCTATATATTTTTTGGTTTTTTATCCCAAAAAATCATATTTTTTGAGCATACATATTAAAAATTAATATATATTTTAGAAAGTAATATGAGTACAAATCAAATAGCCATAGAAAATCAATGTGTATAAATTTTGTCCCCGAATTCAGAATGTCCTCTAATAATTCGCTACAGCGCTGAGAATTCGGGGTCAGACCCCAAATACAGAAAATGTCCCCACAAAGTTCGAAGTATCAAAACTAATTCCCCAAATAACTCTCTCCACATATATATATATATATATATATATGTGGAGAGAGTTATTTGAGAATTCGGGGTCAGACCCCAAATACAGAAAATGTCCCCACAAAGTTCGAAGTATCAAAACTAATTCCCCAAATAACTCTCTCCACATATATATATATATATATGTGGAGAGAGTTATTTGGGGAATTAGTTTTGATACTTCGAACTTTGTGGGGACATTTTCTGTATTTGGGGTCTGACCCCGAATTCTCAGCGCTGTAGCGAATTATTAGAGGACATTCTGAATTCGGGGACAAAATTTATACACATTGATTTTCTATGGCTATTTGATTTGTACTCATATTACTTTCTAAAATATATATTAATTTTTAATATGTATGCTCAAAAATATGATTTTTTGGGATAAAAAACCAAAAAATATATAGATAGAGTTACCCTGTTTCATCAAATTATCAACTATATATAACGCCGTTAATCATCGCTACTCCGTACTTTGTGCAAATAGTGCAAGTGCCACCTATGATACTGGCTTTACAGATTCAACCATGGTAGAAGAATACAGGTAGACACTTCGACACAGCTGCTGGGACAATGAACTATCAAACCGATTTTGGAATTGAAAATGTTGAATGAGAATTATTAAAATTTGTAAAAATTGTTGAGAAAAAATGCATATTGTAACAACCTCCGATTTGCATCGTATAAGAAATTATATAAAAATCTAGTTATTTTTGACAAAACAATTTTAAAACTTTGACATATCAATGTTCGCAAGCGTTGATGCATCTACCTATATTCTTCTACCATGGATTCAACACAACAAAGAATCAAGAATATTGGTTTCTTTATAACGACTAAAAAGTGGACGCGTTACAGATTTCTTTGTCACACGTCATGGACAAAACAACAACCAAATGGCGACAATATTGTGCAACACGTCATTTAGACACTTTATGGTACTTCTTCGACTACCTCTTAGCCTGCTTTGGATCCGAAGGTAGTGGAGCACAAGTTCCCCTTCCCACAGCCGTCGTTGTTTCTAATTCATTTCCATTCTTTAATAAAAGACACATTTCACCAAAAATCATTGTTATGGAGTGCATATTGCGGCTGTTGGGCTTAAAGAAGAAAATCGGATGAGACATATATATGGGAGCTAAAGCTATATCTAAACTGATTTCACCAAATTATTTACAGTCACTTTTTGGCTCAACTGTCCATCCCATATGGGCTAACATTACACATTTGGTGCACAATATACTATGAATCGGATGAGGATATATATGATAGCTAAATCTATAAATGATTCGACTTTAACCAAATTACATAGTCACTTCTTGCTTAGTTTTGACCATACGAGCAAACTTTTATTTGGGCTAATATTACACATTTGGTGCACAATAAATCTTAAATTGGATGAAGATATATGGGAGCTATAGTCACTTCTTGGCTTGATTCGTTCTAATTATACCCTCAGCTATATAGCTACAGAGGGTATATATCATTTGATATGGCAACAAGTTAAAAAGTATCCGTCGGTTTTGAAGAAAATCGATTCTTGAACAAAATCGTTGATTCATTTCGCATGTATAGGGGTTATAATTAATCAAAAAGTGGAAAAAATTGGGAAGGCACCAGAGGGAGTGGACCCATAAATTTCATATTCAGATCAGATTTTTTTTTTGGTAAAAATATTGTAATATACAAGGTTTGAAGAAACTCGTTGAACTACATTACAACTTATTATCAAATCTAGATCGAGTTCGGAGATGGTACCTCCACCTTTAAGGTCTACATTTTGAATAGCGAAACGCTCATAAAATGCGAAAAAAGTATCCGATTCTCTTTAACTTTCACACATTCCAATATTTTTATCAGCATAAGATGAATACTTCGGTCATCTATATATGGTACCCACACACACATTTCAACCTTCTTCAAAAATTGTGACATGTCTTATTATCACACACATAAAGTGAAGGAAGTAGTCCATATGGTCCAAAACTGGCACGTTGTGATATTTATATCAGACTTAGGTCAGACACAAAATAGAAAATATTGGTCCATTCCTTTGGAAATCACCCCCTCTCCACATAATGGGGTATCATTTTGAATGATCATAAATTATGTCAAAAAATATTTTAATGAAGACATATTCTGAAGGTATTCAAATTTCGTGAAAAGCGACTTATACTTTTAATTTCACTTCGGCTAATATTACACACTATAAACCTGTAAACGAAGAAAGATACATATGAAGTATCTAAATCTAATTTTAATAGCGTTCGTCCTTGGGCCAAATAAATTATGTATGGAAAATTTCATCTCAATCAGACAATAAATGCGACCTGTATTTGTCCACAAAATGCATGGACAGATAGATTGACGGACGGACAGACTTCCTTTAATCGACTCGGAAAGTGACTCCTCGTATCCATTATTTTAATTTCGTCAGGACATGACTTAAGCATTAAAATTTTCTCTGTTCCAGAACCTGTAAGAATCTACTAGTTTTGAAATTTTTTCTGATATCATAAAGGGAATCGTAGTAAAACTATAATATTCTTGCAGTTCTGGTAGAGACTAAATATTCCTCAACTAACTTCAGCTTTTAGTTTTTGCCGAAGTTACACACACACAACTTTTTTTTCGGGTCTTGTTTGGTTATGCACAATACATTTGAAAGCATAGAAGAGATACATGAGAGATGATTATAATCTGTGCGCTATTGAAGGAAACATATCACCATGTTCGCACGGGTGTTTGATTTTCGCTTTACAAGTGTCGCACATAAGGGAGTATACACGATTACAATAATTATTTTTTAAAGATCAAATAAAAAAATATTTTTATTTTCAAGGAGAAATACGTCCTTTGAATGATCTTCATATTATCACATTCCGAGTTGATTTATGCATGACCTTTCCGTCTGTCTGTGACTCTGTTCATGTATTATTACAAACAAAAACATATGTCGCATTTATTATCCGATTGAAATGAAATTTTCCACAATTATTTGTTCGACCCAAGGACGAATCCTATTGAACTCTTGTGAAAATCGGCTCTGATTTAGATAATAGCTCCCACATATATCTTCATTCGACTTTTGTTTTATTATGCAAATGTGTAATATATTGTGTAATATTAGACCAATGGAATGAAATTTGACCGATTTAACCCAACCGATTTAGCATCAGATAAAGCCAGAGCTATCAAGTTAGAAAATGTAATAAATATTGCTTGCCCGTGAAAAGAAAGTTTGAAGTATCTTTCTTATGATGCATGTATTCTGAGTCTAATAGCGCATTTAAATACAAAATTTTATCCGAATTAATCCACATTATCAGGATTAATTGCTTTATTGGATTTATTCAACCAGAATAAAAATACAGAAATAGAATAGTCTCGCTTTTTCGCTACACCTTTTTTGCAATATTTTGCATTTTATTCCGGTTGTGTATGTATAGATAAACATCAGCTGAGCTATATTTATATCCTCGTAAGGGTGTATTTAAACAAACAAAATTAACCCACTGCACCTATTAAACTCACTGGTTTAATCTTCAAAAGTATAAATGCGCTTAAATTTTATCAATTTAATTTCGTAAGTTGGCGAGATAGTTGAAATTAATGATAATATACTCGCCCTTTTTCTTTTCACTATTGACATTGTAATATTTTTGCAATTTTCAACTCTACAGAAGAGAGACATGTCAAGAATTGTTATTGATACAGGCATTCGAAAAATGCATTTATTTTTGTTTCTAGAATTGTGCGCATTAGTCCTGATTCGTATGAACAATATGCATACCATGGATTAGATAGAGAACGAATTTTTCTTTCGTCTGAATGTACATACACCATTCAACATTATATTTTGCATTCATAATCTTTAGTTTTCCTGTAAATTATTAAAATTTCATTAAATATTTCTATTTTGCATTTTCAAATGTCGTAATTTATTTTAAATGCTCTCATATGTTAAGGATGGGACATATTTTTCATTGTTTTGATGAGTGTTCGCCCAGGAAATATTTTGTGTAGAATTAAGTCGTTGTTTCCATAGTTCATGAAGTTCGACCGCTATTTAATAAATATCAACTTAATTCTTCACACAAAATTTGCTCAGCGAACAAACATTTTTGTTCTTTTCGTTGGTACATTCAAACGAAAGTTAGTTTTCTCTCTCTCATCCGAGGTACGCATTTTGTCCACGAGTTAGAGTTAGATAGAGACAATATTTTCAAATTTTTTTATCGACAAAAAAAATTTTTGACAAGTGACCCTCCAACTGATTTTAAAATGAGAAAATACAAAAATATATTTCAAATATCAACATTTATACAAAAACTTCAAAACACGAATGAAAAATCTTAAATGAAAGATAAAATAAATCTTTGGAGGAAAATCAATAATTTCTTCTATTATCATTAATGCTCTTTTCATGTACTTTCATACAAATTCCTATAAAAATCAACAAACAAAAAATTTGAAAAAAGGAATTGTGTTACTTTGAGTTACGAATATGAACGGGTTGATTCGTGTACCTAATTCTGAAAGCCATCAAATTGATTAAAAGTGCAATGAGAACATAACATAACATAAAATGATCATAATTGGCTTTCGATATAAATCGTTTATCGAAAAGCTTGAAAAAGTGCCGTTAGAATTTCTGTACTCACAAAAAACCGTTTTAAAAGACGCCATCAAAAAGGTTAGATTATTAACGAAGAAAAAGTTATAGCAAGCACATTGTGAACACCAAAACGCGCCCATAAAAAATTAATTAAAAAGTGTGAATTACAAAAAAATTAAAAGTTACAAACAATTTTAAAGGAAAAGGAAGGTAAGTGTTTTTGTCGATTTAAGCTTGCCCGTCCGTCAATTCATTTATTTTAGTGAATAAAGTTTGGAACCGGATTACTGTTCTATGGAAATTTTTGGCCTGTTCATTGAAAAATTTTCTAGGCAACAGCAATTCTACCCAGACAATATAATTTTTAATTTGAGTTCATTTACTTTTTTTGGTCAGGGAGTAAAAGTTCTTTTTATAAAATCGGTTCATCTATATTAATTTGTACCCACGCTATATATCTCAATTATGGTTATGATAGCAAAATATTAGGGTTTCAAATGGACCAAAAACAAATTTTCTCAATTTTAAGTCCCTCTGCATGTTACAATAGATGCGGAAATTTGTATCGGATTAGAGTTCAGGATAATATTTTGCGGGTGAAATTGACCATAACTTTTGCGTGAAAAATAAAATAACCACTTAACGAATCAAGTCACTTCACTTGATAAATTTCCGCGTCGACTGGTTTATAATTGTGACATGCACAGTGACTACAAAATCAGGTAAAATCGGGGTTTGGTCCATTTCAAAGTATTAATCTCCAGACAATATGCTTTTATTGTGGACTTTACACTAATGAGGACCATAAATGTTACCTGTTGAGGGATTACAAATTAACATATACAGACGGACGAATACGCACAGTTTGATCGACTCAGTTCGTTGAGATCGGAAGAACGGTAGGCAGCATCGTGGGACTAGAACCAATATTTCGAGGTTTTACGATCATATAATGTATTTGAAGATATTTATTCAATTTTATTACAGAACGATTGTTATTTCGTGATTACCTAATTAAATTTTCGGTTTGTTTGTGCTTGAGTTTTTTGTACCAGAACTTGCCTTTATAAAAAGGCCCTTTTTATTTACTTACTTACAAATACCAATATTCTATTTTTTTGACTTAAAAATGATGATTACAAAGGTAATCTGCCATAGACTGTAGAACCCGTAAGGAACTTCAAATATGAAATTTGGAATAATTCCTATAATAATATCTTTTAAATCATTAAAATACAGCATATCGAGAGGAACCACTAAATGGGGGCTCTTCGATGATGTGGACCTGCATAGACAATTTACTGTTATAGGTTGTAGTACCCATTACAAACTTAAAATGCTTTGTTTGAAACAAGTCGGTGAAAATGCCGCTAAAATCATAAAAATACCGAATATCGGGAGGTACCGTTATGAGGGGGCTATCCGAAGATGTGGACCTGCATAAATATTTTTCTGTCATAGGTTGTAGTACCCATTGCGAACTTTAAATGCTAAGTTTGAAACAATTTCGATGAAAAATGTCCCTAAAATTATTAAAATACCGAATATCGAGAGGTACTGTCATATGGGGGCTATGCGAAGACGTCGACCTATATGGCATATGTTCAATACCAAAATTTCTGCAGACATTATATACATCTGAGTAAAATTTCATCAATCTACTTCATTTCGCTCGAAAGCTAGAGTGATTTCCACAGACGGACATTGCTAAATCAACTTAGAATCTTATGCTGATCAAGAACATGTGTTCTTTGTGGGGTGTAAAATGTATATTTCGATGTGGTACAAACGGAATGACAAACTTAATATACCCTCCATACTATGGCTGAGTGTATAATAAGATTTCTGAAAAGCAATTAATATAAAAGATATTTCCTTTGTAAGCTCTTCATTTCAAATTTTCATAGAACAATAATAGGGCCTTTGGAACGATTTCCAACGTGAAAGTGACATGCTAGATGAGATCAGGCTTGGTGGTATGAATTCTGGTTCCAATTTTTTCTATTCACACAACTCTACTTAAACACCTAAATTTCTCTTATTCTCATTTTCGTATTGTTTCTCTTTTTAGTCTCACAATGTTTTCTCTGGTGAAATTTTTCAACGAGGACCTATGGGTCGTAAATCAAAATCTGTTAGGCAAAACAATGGACAAAATTGCACCGTTAAATATAAAGGCTGTTCCTACTCGGCTATATTAATCCTTGCAAGTGGTAAATTGAACATGCAATATATACAAAAATTATAGTTATGGCTAGCTAACACTGTGCGACAATGAATGTAGAGTTGTTTTGGAAAATATTTCCTAAATTCTCAAATAAATAGTTGAATTTTTTAATGTTTCAATACAATACTAAAATATATTTATTTCGAATAACTATACAGATGACATGGAATATCTACACAAAATAAAAAAAGGAGAAGTAATTGCATCTAAAGAAGTTGAACAAATTTGTACAACAACCTATGCAACAAGGGATGAGTTCGTTGAAGGAGCACAAATAAATGATGACAAGTCTGCTTTGAGGAAAACAAGATGTTATTCCCCATCTACAATGTCGGCCATAAGAGAATCCATTGAGAATATGTCCCAAACAATTCCGTAAAGATTCATCCTTTAAGGAATAACCGAGGAACGTTGTGTATCTACAAGGTAAGAAATTAATTACACTATCCAAATAAAATCCAACTTTCCCAAAATTTGAGAGTAGAGTACCAGTGTTTTAAGTGTTTACATAGTGAAGTAACCAAACAGAAGAACCAAGTTCTCTCCGTTTCACACATTCCACATCTTCCTAAATTTTACCGACAGCAATATATTCACTTTAAACGGGTTTGTAGCAAGTAAAACTGAAAATTCGCACATATATGTCAGAATAATTTTAACACATTTTGAGTTTACAGTGCAATTCATATGAATTTATAAAAATAATCTTGCCAAAGCACTAGTTTAGAAGTGTAGCGTCAAAGACAAAAATGTAATTCTTCTAATTTTCCTATAAGCCACCACTCAAAACAAACCAGCATTTCTATATTGTTAATAAAATACCTAAAATATTGTTGCCAAAAACGTGAAAACAAATCATACTTGTTGTATGCTTTTTTTAATTTCCACCAGTTTAGTACTAACAAGTTAAAAGCAGTAAGTTCGGCCGGGCCGAACTTTGAATACCCTCCATCATTTTGGAACGAACTTGAAAAATTCAAAAAATCCTTAACAAATTCTGTTTAAAAATTTAAAAATACCGGATATAGCCCCTATATTGGGGTCTGTACGACATGGACCTACATAGGCATTTTTTTGTTATAAACCATACCATATTCAAATGCGAAACTTGAAATAAACGGTAAATAATGTAGCAAAAATCATCAAAATGGACAAATTGGTCCTGCATAGACAATTTTCTGTCTTAGGCTGTAGTATCCATTTCGAACTTCAAATACCAAATTTGAAACAATTCCGGTGAATAATGTCGCTAAAATCAGCAAAATACCGAATATCGGGAGGTACCGTTATATGGGGCTATATGAAGACGGGGACCTGCACAGATAATTTTGTCTTAGGCTGTAGTATCCATTTCGAACTTCAATACTAAATTTGAAACAATTCCGGTGAATAATGTCGCTAAAATCATCAAAATACCGAATATAGGGAGGTACCCTTATATGGGGGCTATATGAAAACGTGGACCTACATGGCCCCATTACGAACTTAACCTGCCTACTGGAAAAATAAAAATGTGTGTAGCTTTCTATCTCCATTCGTTCGAAGATAGCGTGGGCTAGTGGACAGACAGACAGACGGACATCGCTAAATCGACTTAGAATTTTACGCTGATCAAGGATATATATACTTTGTTGGGTCTGACATGGGTATTTCGAGGAGTTACAAACGGAATGACAAGGTTAATATACCCTCCATAGTATGGTGGAGGGTATAAAAATGCACACTTTGTTCATCGATTCTAGGACAAATTTTTTCCAAAACCATTTTCCTCTCTCAAATACAGACACTAACCTTCACTCAACACCCAATTAGTACAAATTAGAATTTTCGTACAATTATAATACACAGAGTACACTAAGTATGCAATTCAGGATTTCAGCTTCATTCTTTCCCCAATAACAAATATAGTACCATAGAGATCTAGGTTTTTCATTTTCATTTCATTATTTACCCTTACAAACTCTAGTTAGTAAAAACTCTTCCATTTTTTTCTAGTGGTAGGTATTTTGAACCTGATCCGGGAAACTATTTTTTTTCGGGTTCAAGAACCGGCCTGGACCCGGATGCACTTACCCGATATGGACAATATCCAACAAGTGGTCACATGATGGGGTAAGTAGTCACGGTCGGACGTTATAGTCAAATTATCAATTTTTTTGGAACCCGGATTTTTTGTAAAACCCCCAAAAAGTCACAAAGGGCCCACTATGTTGGTCAACAAAATTGCCAAATAATAGCTGATACTCTTACATTTGTAAAATGTTACAATTTGTGCTAATTACCTTTACTGAGTCCAGATAAATGGGTCCTTCATCTGCATAACCCGATTCTAACCAGTTTATTAAAATTATGTTTCCAATAAAAAGCTTATTCGCGTAGCGTCGTTGGATTACAAAACATCACATTAGCAAACTTGGACGTTGGACATACCCAGAGGAGAAATCTCAAGCCCCGTCCGAAGGCCGGCTTTTAAAAAAAATGTCAAATTTAGAACATTTTGAAAACATAATTTTAATGAACTGGTTAGAATCGAGTTATGCGGATGGAAAGACCCATATCTCTGGACCCGGAAAAGGTATTAGCACAAATTGTAGCATTTTGGAAAGAAGAGTGTCAGCTATAGTTTGGCATCAATTTTGTTGATCCCCATAATGGGACTTCTCTGACTTTCTGGGGGTTTCATAAAAAATCCGAGCCCAAAAAAACGATAATTTGACTATAACTTCCGAACCATGACCACTTACTCCATCATGTGACCACTATATCGGGTAAGTGTATCCGTTCCAGGCCGGGTATTGTACCCGGACTTTCGGATAAAAAATCTGGGGTCCCAGGTCCGTCCACCAAGAAAAAATAGCTTCCCGGAATCAGGGTAAAAATACTTACCTCTGGAAGAAATTTCGAAATAATCGAAGTGTTTTTACTAAACTAGAGACGTTCAGAGAACTTTTCGTACAAATATTGGATGCATTACTAAATCACCGCCAAATCGCAGTCACAGACACCAACCGTGACACACACATAAATTTCAGTATTTCAGTTCTTTTCTTCATCCTTGGCCGAAAACTTATCTCCGCTTTTCCATTCAAGTTTCAGTAGTGTTGATTGGGATATAATACACATTTTTGTAAACAATCAAATCAGTTATGTGTTGTACACATGGTAGGCACAATATATTGGAAAGCGCAAAGATAAATATGAGAGTTGATTATAATCTGTGCGCTATTGAAGGAATATATCACTATGTTCACACGGTAGTTTCACTTTCGATTTGTAAGGGTTTCACACAATATTTATAATAATTAATTTTTCATTCCCTGAACACAGATCATTCTTAAGACAACAATAAAATTAGAAATATTTATGGTGTACAAGCTTAGCATTTCAATAGATAAATGGAATTTAATAACATTTTAGATGAGATTTAAGCTTTTTCAACGCTCTTTCCAAAAGAGGGGACCACAAAGTTGAATCCTATGCTGTTGTCCCATATTGGGCCCAAACTGTTATGAAGATATGAAATTTAAAGGACTTAAAATATAAATGCTTTTCAAATGAGTATTCTAGACGAGCTATTGACGCTCACCCTTGCATGGTACAATAAGCAGGCGAATAGCTTTAATGCGCGTCCGTAATGTACGTTTCTTCCAATCACTTATTTTAAAAGTATTTTATTTTAAAAACTATATAATACATACACAAATTGGCAGAGGTCAGGCACACTTAGAAAAAAAATGTAGTTTGCTAGTAGCTCTATCTACGTTTTATACCCTCCACCATACTATGGAGGGTGTATAATTTTGTCATCCGTTTGTAACTCCTCGAAATACTCATGTCAGACCCAAAAACGTATTATATTCTTGATCAGCGTAAAATTCTAAGTCGATCTAGAGGACGTCCGTCCGTCTGTATATATGTCTGTCTGTTGTAATTACGCTATCTTTCGAACGGATTGAGATAGAAGGCTAAACTTTTTGACAAATTTTTATTTTGCCAGTAGGCAGGTTAAGTTCGTAAATGGTATGTCCACGTTTTCATATAGCCTTCATATAACGGTACCTCCCGATATTCGGTATTTTATGATTTCAGCGACACATTTTCCAGAATTGTTTCAAATTTGACATTGAAGTTCGAAATGCATGCTACAGCCTGAGACACAAAATTGTCTATGCAGGTCCACGTCTTCGTATAGGCCCCATATAACGGTACCTCCCTATATTCGGTAATTTGATGATTTTAGCGATTATTCACCGGAGTAGTTTCAAATTACATATTTAGAGTTCGTAATGGGAACTACAGAAAATTGTCTATGCAGGTCCAGGTTTCGTATAGCTCTGATTTTTGCTATATTATTCACCGTTATTCAAGTTTGGAATATGGTAATGGCTTATGACAAACAATGCCTACGTAGGTGCACGTCGTGCAGACCCTAATATAACGGCTATATTCGGTATTATAAGATTTAGCACAAATTTTGTCGAATATTATCTTTTTCGAAAATTTACAAATTCGTTCTAAATGGTGGAGGGTATTCAAAGTTCGGCCCGGCCGAATTTACTGTTTTTACTTGTTTGTTGTAAACATGTATCGTTGGCCGTTCACTCATATATTTAAATTAATAAATATTCTTCAACTCATGCACTGTTCATGAAATAAAAAAAAATTTGTTTGTATTTCAGAATAAATAAATTTTTTTGGTTGCATTTCACAACAATGAATTACATATTGTCGATTCAAAACGCATTAAACAACGTGAAGGAGAGAATTGTACGGTTAATTTAAAGGATGTTTCTATGCAGCGCGATTAATATTATCAAGTGTAAGTATAATGAACAACTTGTAAAAAGTCCGATCGTTGGTCGAAATGACACGAAAAATAACTATTGAAGAAATTTTAATAAAAAAAAGTACAAACATCTAAATCATTAGTAAAATATGCATATTGGGAGAGAAGAATGTGAGTGATTTTAATTGCCTTCATCCTAATTCACTTTTCCGTAAATCGCACTTTAAAGGATACATCATATTTTTTATAAATCAAAGTATAGATTTGCAGTTAATTTAATCACATTTTAGTGAAATCGAATGAACATTTTGTCCATTAAACTTAATATTTCTTAATTTTATTATTATTACTTTTTTTTTTTTATTTTATTTTTTTTTAATTTTCTGAGAAATAAATTATAAAACGTTAATTATAGGTTCAAAACAGCAAACGAAAAAATTTTCCTTTATACAAAACCGTCCAAAAAGAAATAAAAAGTTTCAGACGCGTTATTTCTAATCCAATTTTTGAGTTCCACATGAAATGGCGCATCTATATCTAAAACATAAAGTTTCCAATTGGCGTTTTTGCTTTATTCACTTTAATAACGGCTAACTTCGGGGCCTATTGCAAATATACGAATTCATGCTTACGACAAATACTAACAACATAATCTTCTAGATGATAAAATATATCTCTCGGAGATGAAAGATATATATGCAGTTCAAAGTTTTCAGTGAAAAAAAGATGAAAATACAATACACCAAGCAAGCGATGCCTCAACAGAAAATTCTGGTTGTCGGTTCCAGGTTATACCAAACTATGTTATTAAAAAGCCCTTCAAGTTTGTATATTGAAGAACAACAATCAGAAGATACGGATCAAGGCATACTGCATAATAGCGCCCTTATGATTCAGTGTCGTCTTCGGTTGAAAACCTTAGTAAGAAGTCAGAAAATGTATTTGACGAGGGACATAATTCGTCGTTATCATGGCAATCGAAGTCGTCTCCAGGGCAATTTCGACTGATAATGTTTCATGAAATAGAAATACAAACAAATCAAATGTTCGAAGAACACACTCCGTTAATAAAACAACCATCTGCTAGTAAACCTAATAAACATGACACAAAAACTACTGACGATTCATTCAATGAAAGCAGTAGTTTTTATTTGGGAAGCATAAAAATCGACAACGATAGAAACCTACGAGGAAAACCCCAGATTGACAAATATTCAAAACAACTTGCTTAGCTTAACAAACATCAGCACATCTCAAGCAAATGACGAAAGTTCATCTGGACAAGAATATTTGCCCGATTCTACAATGGAAAATACAACCATAAATGCCAGTTCTTTTTTGGAAATTTCCGACACATTAAACATTGCGCAAGTTCCGTGCCACTTTCAAATCAAAAGTCAAAAAAACACTTCTGTATTTTTTGTAAAACTCTACAAACTAAAATTGCAAGACACTCTTTTTAAAACATAAAGGCGAAAAAACTCGTTAAAATGGCAATGGCACTTCCAAAAAAGAGTAAAGATCGCCTTCAAATAATTGACAAACTTCGAAAACAAGGCGATTTCATTCACAAACATCCAGAGATCAAAATACAGGCACACTGATTGTTCTCAGACGACAACAACAAAATGCGAAACACAATCGGATGACTACGTGTGTTGTCCAATGTGCAAAGGCTTTTACCGAAAATACACAGCAAGGGCTCATGTCCGCAATGTAGTAAAAAGAAAAATCAAAGATCCAATTTATTGAGGGCCGAAAACTGACACAGTACTTGCACCCTGTAGCAAATCGGGAAATGAAAAGTAGAATATTCCCAGTTCTACGTAACGATGAGGTAAGCCAGGCCATACGCTACGATGAACTAATCATTAGATATGGGAACAGGTTATCTGAAAAACTATCGCAAACCCACCATCATGATCAGATAAGATCGCATATGAGACTACTGGGGCGGTTTAAGATAGAGTAATGAAACTGGAACCGGAGATCACTGAGTTAAAAGAAATGTTCAAACCGTTCTTCTTCGATCAAGCAATTGAAGCTTTACGAAATACAGCCAAATGGGACTTCACCAAGGGATTTGCTACACCAGCTGTAGCTACAAGTTGACCAGTTTGATAAAAAAATGCGCGAAAATACAAGGAAATGAGTTTATAAAAAAACAACAAACTGATTTAAAAACTCTGCTGGACAATTTTGTTTCTCTATGGGTGGATGAAACGCCTACGCAGATTAATAGAAAAGCGATCGAGGACAGAGAAAACAAAAGAAGAACAAAAAAAGTTAATTTGCCCAATAAGAAAGATATATAAACTACTGTACGATTTTCTAAGATCAAAAATGCTACGTTCTATTGGAATATTAAATAAAAATTTTTGCTTCAAGCATGGAAAGATCTAGTTGAGGCAACTCTAATATGCATTCAAGTTTTAATCGCAGAAGAGCTGGAGAAATAGAAAGACTTACAATTGACAATTCAACAATAAAGAAGAAATAACAAATAGCGTAGAAGCTGGTCTTCTCGAAAAAATGTCGGACAATCAATTAATTTTGCTAAAAAATTGTGAGAATATCTTACGGGGGGAAAATTAGGAAAGAACGGTGGGCGTTCTACTAGACCCATGGTTTAAAGTCAATAATTTATCATAAAATTTCGAAAAAAAGAAAAAAAAGCTGGAATACGCGAATCAATCCATATATATTCAGCGCCCCGGAAAATCTGGTTTAGCTAAAATGGTATTATAGAGCAGTTCATTAGTATCAAAATTTGCATCGGAGTGCGGAGCTTCATT